>NC_058409.1:44177467-44208343 GCF_002201575.2 Neomonachus schauinslandi | reverse complement strand
AGGTGTGGGGGGCCAGCCCAGGTCAGCGTGTGGGGGGCCAGCCCAGGGGTCGCGTGGCTTTGGTAACAGAAGTTTGTTTGTTTGTTTGTTTGTTTTTAAATCTTCAGATCAATATAAGAAAAACACAAAGATCCAACAGAAAAGTGAGCAGAGAATATCAAGGGGAAAAAGGCGAGGTGGTTGATCAACATTCCCTACAGAGTAACTCACCTTCATCAGGTAAGTGCAAGCTCAGGTGACAGGACCTCTTCAGGGGGGCAGGAGGGATGGATTGCAGGAGGTGGGACCACAAGGGCCACCGTACCACTGTCCCTGGCTGTGAGGAAGATCCATGGGCCAGGATTGCCGAGCAGCTCTGGAGTCCCTGCCCTCACTCCCAAACCAGTACAGCGTCCCCGTGACTGACGGCACGCCAGGCAGGACCCTGCATGCACAGAAAAACAAAAGAAAAAAGCAACACACAGAGCAGAATATTAAAAAAAAAATAGATAAAACATGGAGTGAACTTAATTACCTTTTATGTCCATGGTCATACTTGATCTCAGAACAGCCTTACAAGGTAGTTCTTTTATCCTCATCCATTGATGAGGAAGCTGAGCCTTCGTGGTTAAAATACCTTGCCGAAAGCACACAGTTTTGACAGGCAGGGACCACAGAACAGAACCAGGCTACTTCAACTCCAGAGCCTGTGATTTCTGGCACGAGAGATGTGCTTGTGGCTTACCTTCCCTGCAAAGAGCTTGCGGCCTGCAGGTGCTTCCCAGGGTAGGAAAGGATAGCTGTGCATTTCAGAGGATTAAAGCTTGACCTACTGAAGGGAACTGGGAAAGGTGGGCCAAGCGAGAACGCAGGTATGTTCTAAGGAGGAGAGGTGGGAGAGAGCATGGCATGTTGGAAGGACAGTGATTCGCTCATTATGGTAGGGAATACTAAGGGGAGCCATGAGAAATGGGGCTGGAGAAGTAAGCAAGGGCCAAATCAGAAGGGCTTCGATCCCCCTTCACCTGAAGGAGGTGGGAGCTATGGAAGGAGCTTAAGCAGGGAGTGACATGAGATGAGAATTTCAAAAAGGACAGCAGAGTAGCAAGTCTGGGTCAGGACTCGCCTGGAGGCAGGGAGGCTGCTGTTACAGGGCAAGTCGGCGGCGGGAGGAATGGGAAAGGAAGGGGTTAGAACTAGGAGCAGTTATGGAGAAACCATTAATCAGAGGGGGCACCAGGATTTGGGAGGAAAGGAGACCAAGTCTCACTTGAGCAGCTAGCTGGGTGATGGTACTCGGGAGAGAGGGATCCTGGAGGAGAGCCAGTTTGGAGTTTGAGGGGTGATGAGCTCAGATAATGATTGCCAAGGGTAACTAATAAAGAAAAAGATCTTAGGTCTTCCGTCTTCCTGTTCTGTCTGGTTGCTGGGTGTATCGTAGCTATGTGAAAAATACGGCAGCCTCAGAGAAAATACTGGCTGTCAATAAAAGTTAAATGTATTTATTTAGATAGGGCTTACCATTCTTATTGCAAAAGTAATATAGGTAAAGAAAATTGAGAAAATACAGGTAAGCAAAAATAAAAATGGTTGTTACCCAAATACAATCTTCAGATGACTTGTAACATTTTGCCTTATATACCTCCAGTTTTCCCCCATATATGTGTATATATGTATATATATGAGCACCTTTTTTTTTTTTAAAGATTTTATTTATTTATTTGACAGAGAGAGACACAGCGAGAGAGGGAACACAAGCAGGGGGAGTGGGAGAGGGAGAAGCAGGCTTCCCGCCGAGCAGGGAGCCGGATGCAGGGGCTCGATCCCAGGACCCTGGGATCATGACCTGAGCCGAAGGCAGACGCTCAACGACTGAGCCACCCAGGCGCCCCAACATGAGCACCTTTTCTACTAAAAACTTTAATATTCTCGTGACTATGTCTTGCACATTTTTCAATAACAGTAATAATTCTACAAGATCATTTTGGAGACTGCATGGTATTACATTTATGAATGGGCTGTATTTTACTAAACTATGTTCCTGCTGTGGACATTTGGGTCGTTTCTAATTTTTTACCATTTTAAACAACATAGCGATAAAGTAATTAGAATTTAAATCTACTAATTAACCTTTGGCTTTTTCATTGCCCGGTTTAGATTATGAAATCAAGTTTGGGTAAGCTATGTTTTTATAAAGTGGTTGTGCAAAAAACGGTTGTTTTAAAAGTGCTCTGAAAGAAATACACAATGTTCTCTGGTTCTCAGGTATGAGAACAAATGGATGTAAATGTGTATTGGAGGAAAACAATTATACAGGAAATTGGTGTGGCTATTAGAAAGGAAGTGGAATAAAAATTATTTTTGAGTTCAGTCACCCTCTATTTTCAGGGAGGGCAGAGACCACATTTCCTAATGGGATTCCTTTGCTTTAATGACTTTATCAGTGTCTCCCCAAGGAGCATAAAAATGTGACCAACTCTCCAAAATGATCTAGGAATTGATCAGCTTTGTGAATAACCACAACCCTAGTTAAGTTCAACTTCCTTTTGATTGTATACAGTGAGTTGTGTACATACATATTTAGACATTTTTGCTTAATTTAGAAACAATGCTTGGGGCTAGAACACATATTATAGACTACCACCCCTCCACCCCCCACCTTTTTTGAAGTAGGCTTCCAACGAGCATGGAGCCCAACACAGGGCTTGAACTCACAACCCTGAGATCAAGACCTGAGCTGGTATCAAGAGCCAGTTGCTTAACTGACTACCTAGACTCCCCTTTTTTGACCGATCACTGCCTCTTCCTCAAAATTCTTACCACCTACACTCTTTGCTAGGTACCCTTATCAGGCCTCCAGTACTCAAACAGCTGAAATTCTTCCTCCCCAGTGAAGATGCTGCAGAGTATTTGAAAGAGATATTTCTGGCTTGTCTGGCAAGGCTAGATTCTTGACACCAGCACAAAAGGGATATAGCAGGCCAGTGATAAAGGTGTGGCCTCTGTCCAGACAAAAGAATGCATGGGTTCCCCCAAAGTGTTTGGAAAATCACCCAGAGTTGTGAACTCCAAGAAATCTTGGCTGGATGTAGGTATGTCCCAACAGTTTCAACCCCTTTCCTATTGCAAATATTTTCTATTCTAAAATAAAAAGAATAGATAACATAACCTAACCCCACACATAATTTTAAGAGACAGTGACCTTAATATAACATAAGGGAGAACTTAAGAAAGTTATTTATAATAAAGAAACAAGCACTGTAGCCAGATTCTTGCACTTACATGAAGACTCATTGTGACTGTGGCAGCTAGAAATGCAGACTGACACTGGAATGTGTTAATGACTCAGATACCACATGTGGTATCACCATTGGTGAGGTGATCTTCCAAAATGGTACAAAGTCCTGGGTGAAGTTCTAAGTGAGAAAACATCTGATCTTCCCTGCATTTATATGGGAATGGCATTCCTAGAAAATGTAGTGCATTTAAAACTATTCAAAAATACTCTGTGTCTTATGTAGTAAAAAAGAAAGTGGGGCTCAGATCATTATAAACGTAGTTCTCACCTGGGATTGACATTCAAAGCATCTCTGATAGGAGAAAGCTCTTTGTTTGCATGACTGACCCACATATTATCGGACTTCTCTAATCCCAGGATCCTGGCCAGTTGTACCCCACTCACTGAGCAAACCGAAATATCCACAAAGTTACCAAATGTTCCCTTAGGGCAGTATATTTCTCCCATCTTTACTCCAACCATCTCCCATCTTTACTCCTCATCACTCCGCATTCCAGAAAATTCACCTCTCCCTTGGTACATCATTTCACATTCGTTAGGTAATTTTAGTCCTTCTCATATTCAGCCTTGCAATCTTGCTTCATTTGTCTACACCTGCCTCTCTGAAATCTTACATTGTTAGGCTTCATAGTTGTTAGAAAAGGCAACTGGGAGGGGTAGAAAGGGCATGAGACATAGAATCAGAGACATGAGTGTAATTCCAGTTCTATCTTGTACTAGCTGGATGACTGATGACTGAGTGCAAGAACCTTCACTGCTCTGAGGCTTGATTTCCTCCCCTGAAAGCCAGGGGGCTGGTCACTAGATAAACTCCAGCTTTAAAAATACAAGTTTATATGGGCACCTGGGTAGCTCAGTTGGTTAAGGGACTGACTCTTGATTTCAGCTCGGGTCTTGATCTCAAGGTCGTAAGTTCAAGCCTGCATGGGCTCCACACTGGGCTTGGAGCCTACTTAAAATAAAATAAAATACAATTTTATAAATTAATTTCTTATAGAAGATGGTATCTACTACTTCATAGGATGTTCATGTCAGGTATAAGTGAAAATCATAAAAGCATAAAGTATTATTAAGTAGCCCTGGTTGTAATAAAAGATGCTTCACACATGCTTTTTTAATGATAAAATATACAATGAAACCTACAATCAACTGGGATTCTAAAAACATTAGGTTGGATAACACCACCTGCAAATCCAGGCATGATTTGCTTTATTTTGTAGGGATCTGGATCTCAACAAATGTTTGCGCTCCAGAAAAGTTATACAAAACTTCAATTTTCAGGTATTTAGGAGACAATGAATTCACTTTTTTAGCAGGGAGCTAAGTATGGAAAGCCCCGGAGCATGCGCAGACGTATGACATTGATTTGCCCCTGGCCGTGTGAGAACACAGCTTATCTTTATCGGCCTTTACGATATATATATGTATTTTTAAAGATTTATTTATTTATTTGAGAGAGTGAGAACGAGAGAGAGAGAGAGAGAGAGTACATGAGAGGGGGCAGGGTTAGAGGGAGAAGCAGGCTCCTCGCCGAGCAGGGAGCCCGATGCGGGACTCGATCGAGGGACTCCAGGATCATGACCTGAGCCGAAGGCAGTCGCTCAACCAACTGAGCCACCCAGGCGCCCCGGCTTTTACGATTTTATCTGAAAAGTTGGCCTGACAGTGATATTTTCCCATGAAAAGAGAGACTATCCCTCAGAGGAGCTGTGATAGGAGAGCTGAAGTGTAAAATATTATTGGACGTCCTATTCCCATTTATGGAGCCCTTACGCTGCTTGAGGCTGCTGGTGGAGCTCGTGGACCAGCCAGAAGTGTGCGGAGCCACATCAAAGCCAGAGGCAAAAGGAATAGATGCTATACGCTGTATATAACCATATACAGAGTTTTATGTATTTTTAAAACTGGTTAACGTCTTTCATGAAAATATTATCAATGAATTTGCTTCCATTAAAGCCAGGAAAGTAAAATGATAATAAAGTCTATTTTTGGTATAAATAAAATATAAACTTAAAATGCTAGAAATTTTTAATGCACCTACTTTTCAACTTTTCAGTATTTCTTAATGTTCTGAAAAAAATCATATGTGTATAAGGTATTACACAGTTCATACTGTAATTTAAAACATTAAAACATACACAAAAACACGTATAAGGGGGTACACATTTTTCCTTTTGCTTTAGGCTCCAATATGGCTTGGCATAGCACAATCAGATTTGGTTTCATTTAAAATTTTGTTATTCTTGGGGCGCCTGAGGGGTTCAGTTGGTTAAGCGACTGCCTTCAGCTCAGGTCATGATCCCGGGGTCTTGGGATGGAGTCCCACATCGGCTCCCCCTGCTCAGCAGGGAGCCTGCTTCTCCCTCTCCCTCTGCCTGCCACTCCCCCTGCTTGTGCTCTCTCTGTCAAATAAATAAATCTTTAAAAAAAATAAGTAAAATTTTGTTATTCTGTTCATCATAGATTTTTGTATTAATTTAGATTCTTTAAAATATTGTATTACATTATTATTTATTTTCGTTACTGAGTTTCTGTGTTGCCTTAAATTTTGTGCCTGAGGTGAGTTCTTCAATTGCTTCCCCCAGTCCTGGCTTTGGTCCCAATCCTCAATCCCAACCAAGTGTAGTAGATATAATACAAGAACTGCTATGGGAAAGCACTAGGTGTGGTCACGATCCTAGAAGAGACATTCAAAACCAATATCCCCCCCTCCCCCAGTCCAAGTGAGTCCAGGAAGCAACATGTCATAGATGGGGAAAGACATGAGCTTTAGGGTTAGATTTGGAATCAAATCCTGGCTTGCTTCCTTACCAGTCCGAGCAATGAACCAATCTGAGCCTGTTTTCTTATCTCTAAGAGGGATAAACAATTTTTTAGCGGGAGTTATATGAAAAAACTTACACAAAGCATCTGGACTTGACAACCGTTAACTTTCCCCGTTCTCCATCTGAGCGATAGTAAATTGACCAACCCCTTTTGAGTTCCCCACAGACATGCTCCTAGAAATGTTAGCGTCTGGATTTGCAACCAGGTGTAATGAGTGTAACTCCTCCACTGTTCTCACTAAATCACAGTCATTAATTCTAGCTGCGGCAAGGCTGCATCTTTCTAGGGGTGTATTTCCTACTTAAACTCCGCACGAGTGTTTGCTTCGGCAGCATGTATGCTAAACTGCCCACGAGAATTTGGATTAGTAGCTCAGGAACAAAGGTGGAATGCTGAGCCCTTCAGCCCCATCGAAACAACAAACAACACCACATATGAGTTACATCTCCTCTTTCTAATTCTTCAAATATTTTTTTAGCAAGAGGTAGGATTTCCAAAACATTGAAGGGATGCAAGGAACTTGAATGGTTTTTTGATATAGGAGACAGTTTGAAAACAGGAATTGGATATGTTTATTAATTGCACACATTTTGATACGTTCCCTCTGATGATTTAGATTTTATTTCATTTTACAGGCTGATTCTGGGGGCGCCTGGGTGGCTCAATTGGCTAGTGACCGACTCTTGATTTTGGCTCTGGTCATGATCTCAGGGTCCTGGGATTGAGCCCCATTCCATGCTTGGCGGGGAGTTTGCTTGAGGATTCTCCTTCCCTCTCCCTCTACCTCCCTGCCCCCCCGATCTCTCTCTCGGTCTCTCTCTAAAATAATAAATACATAAATCTAAAAAAAAAATAAGGACTGATTCTCTAGAAAAAATAAAAATTTTCTTAGTGATGGTGGAGAGCCTGTGCATCTCTCCTAGGGGTGATTAGGTGTGTTGACTATAAAACCGTGCATATACCTATTTGCAACATATTTATAATTAAAAATACTTTATAATAAGCAATCTACATGCCCAACAATAAAAGAAAGGTAAAATGAATAATGGTATACCATAGACTAATACACTATCATTAAAAATGGTATTTTCAGTGATTATGGGAAACAAGTTCACGATAAAATGTAAAATGAAAAAAACCTGGGACATAAAACTGTATAATATGAATATCACTTTGTAAAAATAACAAATACACACAGATTCACACACACAGAGAAAATAAGATACCAAAATGTTGGTGACTAGTGATGGGATTATAGGTGATTTTTAATTTTTAAAAATTCTTACATAGATTTTCTATAGATAAAAAATATTTTAAAACATGGTTTTTATGGTGGACTTTAAGTGGCATCCAAAATAGACCAGCCCAAGTTTCCCACCATGTGGAGAGAGCTGGCAGGAGAGAATAGAGCTGCGGAAGAGTCATAGGGAGTCCTAGCCACTCTTTTTTTTTTTTTTTAAGAGTTTATTTATTTATTTGAGACAGAGAATGAGAGACAGACAGCATGAGAGGGAGGAGGGTCAGAGGGAGAAGCAGACTCCCTGCCGAGCAGGGAGCCCGATGCGGGACTCGATCCCGGGACTCTAGGATCATGACCTGAGCCGAAGGCAGTCGCTTAACCAACTGAGCCACCCAGGCGCCCCTCCTAGCCACTCTTGAGTCTTGGTTTTGAGTCCTTTCTGAGACTTAATAGGCTGGCTATCCTTTCTATGTGTTGGTCGTTCAATCCTTTCTTGGATTCCATGAGTGAATCATCTGCTTTGTGATTTTTTTTTCTCCCTAAGTTAACTGAGTTGGGTTTCTGGCACTTGGGATGAGACAGTAACTAATAAGGAAGTAACTAATATAGAAGAATCTCCTATGCACAAATAGCCCAGGAATGTGATGGCTTTTATGCCATAAGAGATGGTATCAGACTTCTTTAGGTGTTGTCTACCTGAAAGTCAAGGTTGTCCGTTTCTAAGACTATGAAATGTTGATATATTGAATTTCCTCACATCAAATAGGAAAAAATTTACTTGCAGAAAATATGACTTTTGGGGTGCCTGGGTGGCTCAGTCAGTTAAATGTCTGCCTTTGGCTCAGGTCATGATCTCAGGGTCCTGGGATCGAGCCCTGTGTTGGGCTCCCTGCTCAGCGGGGAGTCTGCTTCTCCCTCTCCCTCTGCCCCTCTCTCTCCCTGCTTGTGCTCACACACACTCTCTTTCTCTCTCAAATAAATAAACAAAATCTTAAAAAAAAAAAGAAAATATGACTGTTAGATGGATGGTCTCATACATTGGAAGTTTTAATTTATTTGCTATTTGTTCATTTATGTTATCTTCCAACTTTTTGAAAAGATTTTATTTATTTTTAGAGAAATAGAGCACGAGCTGGGGGAGGGGCGGGGAGAGGGAGAGAAAGAATCCCAAGCAGGCTCCACACCCAGACATGGAGCCTGACATGGGGCTTGATCTCAGGACCCTGAGATCATGACTTGAGCTGAAATCAAGAGTCGGGCAGTTCACCGACTGAGGCACCCAGGCGCCCCTTCTAACTTTCCATCATAGCTGCAAATCTAAAAAAAGTTAAGGGAGAAATAAATTTTTCTTCAGTGACCAAACACCCACCAGGTGTCAGGCACTGAGCTAGTTGCTGGGTTACAAGTGTGAACAAGACTAAATCTAGTCTTCAAGGAGTTTATCATCTAGTGGGAGAAGAAAGAAGTTAACAGGCAATTGAAATACAGTGGCTTAGATATTATGACTTGAAGGCCATGTAAAACTGTGGGTCACCCAATTAGTGCAGAGGGAAAAGAGGTTCCCTCAAAAGAGGTGACATGTAATCTGAGCCCTGAAGATCCACGGATTTAGTCAACTCTAGGGATGTAGGCCTAGGGAGTGGAGAGGGCAGGCCTTCTAGAATGAGGCAAAAACATGTCAGAAAGGCCTGGAAGCAAAAGACAACCTGGGGTTTCCTGTAACCCAGAGTGTCCAGATTACAGAGTACAAGTGCTGAAATTATAACAGTAAATAGGGGCCGGATCACACAAAAGAAGTTTGGCTTTAGACTAAGGGCGATGGGGAGCAGGTTTTGAGCAAGAGGGTAAGAAAAATCAGATTTGAGATTTAAAGAATGCTTAGAGGTCCACTCAGGAAGCCTGTGATGTAATCCAGGTTTGAAATGATGGTGGCCTCCTTGACCAAGGAGGTGGCCATAGCAATGGAGAGGAATGGACTAGGTCAAGAGAAATTAAGAGGTGAAATTGGGAGAACTGGGTCATGAATTGGAAGGGAGGAAGAGAAAGTCAAAGTTCAGGGGTCTGGTTTAGGTGCTTTGCTGGATGGAGGTGCTGCTCCTTGGGAGATGGTAGGGTCCTTGCTGGTGTGAGGGGCTTGGAGGAGAAGTGGGGCAGATGCCCAGCAGGGGGTTGGATATATGGCACTGGTGCTCAGTGGGGAGAGCATGATTTGAGTGTTGACTGAATATGCTTAATAATTGGAACTGTGGATAAGATTACTCGGTGTGGGGCGGGGGGCATGGATGAGAATACCAAAGGAGAATATGTTGTAGAAGAAAATGACAGGAGGACAAATCTCTGGGCAATCTCAACATTGAAAAGACACCATTTTTGGTAGCCGTTCCAGGCCAGCAGCCTGGTCTCTAGATCTCCACACTAAGACACAGGTCCCTATGGACGGTGGCATGGTGTTAACAATCCTGTGAATGATCCAACAAAAATGGAACATCTACAAAGGAGAAAGAAAACAGTTTCTTAGCATCCCATCCGCCTAAATTCTGACCAGCACCTGTTTGTTTTCCTGTGTTCACCTGGGTTTCTCCACGGAGCTCATAATCAATCTGAGTCATTCCCTGAGTGTTGAGGGTCCCCAGGATTCACCTTTGGCTTTTGTTTCTGTGACAAGGTGAGAGTTAGTCTCATGCTTGAGGCAAACACATGCTGAGAGTGAGGGGCCACCGACATTTTAGCTTGAGGAAGAGCTGTCTGATCAAGAGCTCTAAGTATATGAGATCAATTTCAGAAAGATTATTAATATTGGACATTTCCTACTAACAGTCTGAAAAGTTTTCCTATTTCAGGCCCCTTCAATCTGTTATTTCTTGGGTTTGTTTTGAAAAGCAGAGCTCAGACTTCTTTTTGAGAAAGGGCGGAATTAAAATTCAGCAGATTGTTCATGCTGTGTGGATAAACTCCTCCCCAGAAAGTGAAGTAATCCTTTTCCTCGGGGAGTATAGAATTACTTGGAATTACTTACTTTTGTCCTCACATGCACAGCT
Organism: Neomonachus schauinslandi; assembly: GCF_002201575.2. Taxonomy (NCBI): domain Eukaryota; kingdom Metazoa; phylum Chordata; class Mammalia; order Carnivora; family Phocidae; genus Neomonachus; species Neomonachus schauinslandi. The sequence continues at coordinate 44,197,962 of NC_058409.1, read as the reverse complement.
CAGTCTTTGTGGCACCTCTGCTTTCTTGCAGGAGGAAGTCAGTAGCTGTTACCTTAATGTATGTATTTTTACTACTCCAATGGAATGTTTTGGGATTTACAAGTAAATGCTTCTTGATGTGTGATCTCCCTACAGCAAATGCAAAAATGCTATGATGGATCACATGGATCCATCAGGAAATAGAATATGTGGTTAAACTAGCAAAGAGGGCAAGCCCTGTAGCAAATACTGTCATTCAATAATCAACTGACACCAAATGAGGTTTCTTGTTATTTTGTGCCCCTCCCCTCTCATTTCTCAAAGTTGGAAGATTGCATATTCTGCTCTATGTTATCATGTGAGGGGCCCAAGTTGGTCAAGAATAGCATTTTTTCATATGCTTTTCCTCTGAACAACATGGTAGCCCCCCTATTTTGTCTTGATCTGTTAATCTGCCACTACTTTATACAGGAAACATAGGCAAACACTCTGCCTTCTATTTTTTGGCATTTATCAGACTTCAGTGGGACTTTCAGCAAGAGCTGATATAACTCAGTTAGTTTTGATCCTCCTGAACATGTGGGAATGTCATCTCGGGCCACAATGTACTCTTTTGTAAACTGAATCACCACACACTCTCGGTGACAGTAATTATTCTCATGGGAATCATGTAATAACTAAAGATTACAATGCTTGGTCAGAGATATTTGGCCAAATACCCAACAGTATTATTAAAGAAAAGACATGACAGCATACTTTTTCTAAACAAATTTAAAAAAATAGTAATATTGTTCTCTAGCTTCTATAAAATGGACCTATTGTATTGTTACTTTGATTACACCAGGGACCCAAATGATGCACAAAATGTACTCATGGAACATGAAAATGTAACTCCAACGTGGTGTAAATTTGCTCTAAAACTAATATACTGGTGATAATAAACATTAAGCATTTAACTAACAACAATTTTGCTTTTTTTCTCAGAATAGAAAAGTTTTTTGGTGGCACTTTGGAAGACTCAGATTTCTTTAAAACATCTGTCTAGGGAAATTTGAACTAATTTCTTTTATTTCCCTTCCGTAAAAATTCCCATTAGTAAGCAAATGCATTCAAAACCATTCCCTTGATCTTTTTTTTTTTTTTTAAAGATTTTTATTTATTTATCTGAGACAGAGAGAATGAGAGAGACAGAGAGCACATGAGAGGGGGGAGGGTCAGAGGGAGAAGCAGGCTCCCTGCGGAGCAGGGAGCCCGATGCGGGACTCCATCCAGGGACTCCAGGATCATGACCTGAGCCGAAGGCAGACGCTTAACCAACTGAGCCACCCAGGCGCCCCTCCCTTGATCTTATAAGTGTATTTTATAAAAATCTGCTCAGCTTTTCCTTTTTGTCCTACAGACTGGAAGTGCTGGAGTGGGTGTCCGAATGGTGCACGGGAATGAAGGCAACTGGGAGGTTAGGGCCTGCAGAGTTTGGCGAGGGGCTGCCTGTCTGCCCTTCTCCTGGGCACATGGGGTGGGAGGCTGGGCTTCATCCTTTCTGTTTCCGACCCTGTTTCCAAGGACATATTATAAAAAGTGAAGCCTTCCTGAATTTAAAACTGTAATGCAAAGAAAGAATGATGTTAAAATGTTCGTTTTATGATAAATCACAGCACAGCACTCTTCCTCTTCCAAAACCAAACAATTCCTGCCAAGCAAACCACCTACCCCAAATTCAGTCATACTGCATCCTTACATTTCCTGCAGCACCTTATGGTCATATCAGTTCAAAGTCACGCTGAGAAGATAAACATCCCTTCACCCGGTATGGGCAGGGACCCATTCAGTTTGTCTGATAGAACTTTGCTGAGACTATTTTCTTCCACATACATTTAATCGAGTCATTGGAGAATTTAACTTTCTCTCTTTCCTCATCTCTTCTCTGACCCACTTATCTATTTCCTTCATTACTCTTAAACCAATTTTGGAGAGAAATTTGACACATGTAATGACTACAACATCATCAGCACTTACTATGTGGCAGGCATGGTGCTAAGTGTTTTATATGTGGAACTGCATTTAATCCCCACATAAGTTAGGGATTTTTAGTTTTACTTTACAGTAAGGAAACTGAGGCTCACCAAAGTTCATTAACTTGCCTAAGATCGGTCAGTGAGTAAGTGATGAGGCTGAGATTTGAACTCAAGTTCATTTCACTGAGAGCCCATGCTCATCATAACCACCGTGCAGGGTGATCTTCCTCCTTGGCCATTGTTCTTGTCTGGGTACCTTAATATTCTCATTAAGCACCTCTGGCTGCTGAGATGTCTCTCTTTCCTGTGGCAACTCATGCTTGGGACCTTGCCTCATATTCTTCTCCACATTCAAACTGACCCTCACTTATTCAGCACATTTGATTGACTACTTCTTTGTGCAGGAAAGACCTCGGAAACCCGAGATCTCCCAGGGGAAAACAAAGCCCCCTTAGAAACAATGTTCTAATCTGGATTGCTCTGGAAGAAACTTAAAAAGCCCTTGTCCTCCCAACTTCTATTCTTGGATGGGTTTGGGTCTCTAGTCAGTTCAGAAATTCTTTATCCTCATTTAGACACTCGGGAGGGAGTGGCTCATTCCAGCATAGCCCATCCTCATTCTACCCATAGCAGGTCCCCCTCTGGGCTCCACCCCCAGGCCTTGTAGCAGGACAGGACAGCTGCGGGGCCCACGCTGCCTAGGGCCATGCCTGTGTGTCCCCAGACAGGATGTGTTCTCATCCTCGGAAAAACCTAATAGCTGCTTCCTTGCTTTGGCCACATTCTTTAGCTAAATAAACCTCTTGGGTACAACTAAGACATTCTGTGCCCTGAAACTGTGAGTGGTTTTGAAAAGTGATCTCAACTGTTAGATTCCAAAGATCGATGCTTCCATGCCCACTTACAGTTATAGGTAGCAAAGAAGTCTTTCCCTTTGTCCATTTTCCCCTCCAGCTACGTGCAAACACACTGTATTTTATTTGTATTCAAGGTGGCTCAAATTTCAGGTACTCTTTCTTAGGGATATTGATCTCTAAATATATGTAGATGCTTCCGTCTACATATTCAGATGGTGAATGCACAGTTTCTTCTATTATTAACACCTTGCATTAGCATAGTATTTTTGTTATCATTGGTGAACCAATATTGATACATTATTATTAAACAGAGACCTTAGTTTACATAGGGTTCAGTCTTGGTGTTGTCCTGTTCTGTGGGTTCTGACAGGTGTATGATGTCATATGTTTTCCGTTACAGTATCGTACAGCAAACATACTTTTACCTTTTCTACAACATCATAGAATTGGATTTTGATCTCCAGACAACTCTGTAGCTAGGTAACATTTATTACCCTCAGGATAGAGGAGATACATTCAGAAGGTGGAGTGACATATTTGAGGTCCCACAAATTGAGGGTGCCAAAGCCAGGACCAGAACGAGCCAACAGCATGGACGGCGGCTGATCTCAGAAAGGGGTTAATTGCTGAGGACACAGACTGTGAGCCCTCAGGGGCCCTCTCAGCTCAGGCACTTTATTTTCTAATGGCAAGTAGAAGGAGGAAGAATGCACATCTTCAAAGGAAACTGGTTGTCTGTTATTTGTTAGGTGAGACTCTGAGGTGACTTCAGAGACAATGGGTCCAGCGCCCTGTAATTAAGAGGGAAGGCCAGCCCCTGCCAGTCTGACTCAGAAGGCTTACTGAGTCATCCTGTTTGTCCTCTCTGCTGCTATTTATGGGCTTCCCAGTTGCTGATATTTGTTGGTTAAAGGCTCACACAACCCGTCTTGCCTAAAGCAGTGTCGCTTAAGGGGTGTTGAGAATAAATAGGGTGACAGGTGTTGTGGGAGAGTCATTTTTTTAAGAATCTTTCATAGCTGAGTCTTTTTTAAAGCTCTCTATGCTTAAAATACAACTATCCTGAAAGAAAATGAAGGCAGAGTCCGTTTCTGGACAGAGCTGCTGAATGCTAAGACTTTCTGGGGGGTGCTGGCTTTGGCAGAGGGGCAGGTTGGCATCAGCGAAGCTGTTGATGAGGACAGCTCAGGAAATCAGGGGAACGAGACAGTGAGAGGAAAAGACTGGAATGCTGTCACTGAGGCAACTTAGGCATGTTTATCACCAGGAAGAGACAACGGTGACAACAGAACCCTCGTAGGCCATGATAGTCTGAGTCTGGTGGGGGACAGATGGCTCATGCAGATGGAGTGACCAGAGAAAGATGAATGCAGGGACTCTACCAAGGTGTGGGCAGGCTTAAGGGAAGCACGCTGGAGCTAGCGACTGCAGGGACCCATCAGCACCCCCAGAGGTAAGGGGTGGGGGCAGCCACGGGATCCCAGAGGGAGCTACCCCTTTGGGTCTTTGGGTAGATGAAAACAGCCACAGGGAGAGAGCTGGGCAATGAATAACCCACCCTATTTTCTCTCAGTCTCTTATCTCCTGCTGATGACCCCATTGGCCAAATTCCCAAATAAGACACAGACCCATGGAACCCGTATGATGCAACCCATGAAGGTCAGTGTCCTGGGCCACCAGGCAGGCTGGACAGCGGTGGAGAGAGGACCTGGAGGACTCAACACCAAACATCTTCATACAGGGAAGAGGGTTAGGACCACATTTTGTTGAAGTCTGATTTCTTTAGTTTATATTAATAGTCAAGATATTCAGTGCAGAGGAAAGCAGAGCCAAATGATGGAGAAGACCTGAGTCTTGATGACAATGTTCGTGTCCCTGGATGCAACCCTGCCTGAAGCTATATCCCCCTGGACTTTTCAGTTATGTGAACCGATAAATAACCTCTTTTACTTTAGGTTAAAAAATAGTAAAAATATTAATTCAATAATTAAAATATTAACTTGAAATGTATTAAACATGTAGTTTAAACTTCATTGATCCCTTGGTCCTTGAAAATTCTGAAGTGCCTTTTTAGAAGGATGCATCTCTCCCCAAACCCCTACTGAAAACCACACTTAAGAAACAAGGCAAGGGAAGGTTGTGTTAAAGTTGAGGTGTACAGAAAGCTTCATTAAAAAGCCACCGAATAGTTGAAGAGAGGGCCCCAATTTGCAACTAGATTTAATATTTTCGTATTTTCTCAGTTTGCACAGAGATTTAGCTTAAAGCTTTCCATTACTTCATTCAACAAACATGTACTGTACTCCAGCCTTGTGACTGCAAAATGGCCTATCCTGATCTGTCTCCTTCTGACAGCCCAGTGCCTCCTGGGACCCCAGCCACCATGAGTAAGACTGATGACAGGTGGTGAGAAAAAGCCTCTGAGGAGGTGACATCTGAGCAGACATGTAAAAGAAATGAGGAAGGAGCCAGCCATGAAGCTCTGAGGCAAGAGCAGTGGGAAGAGCAAGCTCACAGATCTGAAGGTTTACTTGAAGAACAGCAAGGGGGGATGGCCAAGGATGCGTGTGGGAGAGCCACCAGAAGGGCTGGTTGGGCACCCGTTCATATAGGGCCTTGTAGGCCATGATAACAAGTTTGTATTTTATTCTGATGGTGATAGGTAATAAATTAGAAGGTTCTGAGCAGGTGAGTGAGATGATAGAATTTATTTTCTAAAAGATCGCTCTAGCTGCTATGTGGAGAGTTGATTCTGGGGGAAATGAAGGAAGGAAACTGGTTAGAAAACTATTGCGATCGTGTTGCTCAGGGATGCTGGTGGCCTGGAGAGGGGGACAGAGGGCAGCTCAGTGTTTGAGAGTTCCAGCCAAGTGCTTGACATGGATACACCTTATATGGATACTCATACGTGTGGAGTTTTTTGCTTTTGTTTGCTTTTAAGATTTACTTATTTATTTGAGACAAAGAGAGAGGAGCAGAACCGGAGGAAGCAGAGAGGGAAGGAGCAGGGGGGAAGGAGCAGAGGGGGAGGGAGAGGGACAAGCAGGCGCCATGCAGAGTGCGGAGCCCTTCCTGGGACTCGATCTCACGACCCTGAGATCATGACCTGAGCCGAAATCAAGAGTCTGACGCTTAATGGATGGAGCCACCCAGGAGCCCCCCAGGAGCCCCCACACTTGTGTTTTTAATCAAGGATGACTTAATTTTCTAAATAATGGTTTTCTTTTGTGGAAGGAGTTCAGGGAACTTGCACCATTTAAGAAGCACTTATTACTGCTGTGGAACTTTTCTTGTCTCAAATTCACTCAGAAAACTTATTAAAAAGACAGATTTCCCAATCTCCTACTCTTCTGATTCTACCAAGCCTACAAATTTGCATTTTGTGACCCAGACTTTGAGAATTACCAGTTAAGAATTTAGCAGCATCCCCTAGTGGTGGCTATTGGAAATTGCAGAGGTAACAAATTTAAAGTACAGCACTTTGAACTCTTCATATATATATTTGTTACAGGCAAAGTAACAATCTTTTATGCTCATCCTAGAGATAATTTCATGGGAGTAACCAAATGGGGTGGAGACTCCTTCAATGATTACCTGGGGAGAACTCTCAAGCGTATTAAGATAAAAAATAATTGAAACTTTGTAAGTAGTAATTAATTGGCTATTATGAAGTCAGACAGCAGTAATGGCTCTGAACCCACAGCCCAGCTGATTATTAGAGTTCTGTAAGATTAGAGTAATTGGAACTGTGGAGGTAAAATAAAAAGGGTGGCACTTTCCAAAAGTTATAAAAAGCCAGCACTCACTGAGGCAACAGAGCTTACACCAGCCATGGAAGGGTAGCACTACCATCCATCCCCAAGGGAACATATTTCTTTTAACCACTGCTCCAACTAGGCACGAGTCACTTCTTGTTGAGAATTTTGCTAGTTTGTCATTTTGGATTGGAAATTGCTCCTCTCTTGCCCAGCCAACACTAGCCTACCTGGTCACTGCTGCATCTTTGCTTGTCGGCTCAGATACCTACCTGTCTTCCCTGGACAGTCCAGAGAGTGGGACAGAAGGCAGCCCCGTGGCTGAGAGTTCCAGCCACCTGAGGAAATATTTCAAAGGGAAGTCTGCATGGGAGTCTCGACAGTCATGTTGGCTGGAAGAAACTTCCAGCTTCAGAGTTTCTTTGTTGGTTTGTTCCATTGTTTCTTTGTAATGGTTATTCTCAGAATTCTCCATGCCTATTCACCCCGCATTTCCAACCCCCCTCCCATGTTTTCTCTACTTCAACACAGGCTCATATTTAAATTAGAAGATCTTTTAGTATATATTTCTCACATTCTAGACAAGGCAACTGAGATGCGAGCAGAATGACTTCTCCAAGGCTAAAGGGGAGCTAGAGTCCAGGACCACTCCTGGTGGCCCCATAGAGCTCACAGGACGGTGGGACCTAGGACCAAACAACCCCTCAACATCTGCTTGGCTTGTCCTTCCTCCACCCCTACACACGCTCCCTCACATCTGCGCACACACACACACACAGAATCTCTCTTAGTTTTCTTCTTTCTGCCAGCCCCTTTCCCCCTTTCCCATCTGGCCAGCCAGAAAAATATGAACATCTAGGGAAATCAAACCTCTCCTTTAAAAAAAAATTCTTTATTTGAAAAATGACAAACCCAAATGAAGCCTCAGGTTTTTAACCTTCACCAACTAAATTATGCGGTGTTTACTTGTGTTACGTCATCTTGATTTATTTTTGTGGGTCAAGCCTCTAAAAATAAATAAATGAATAAAAGGTTTATTTGTTACAATCCAAAGGAGAAGAACCTGAACAAGGAAATAGGAAACAAAAGGAAAGGTGAGCCGAAAGATTGCATAACTAATTAAGGGAACACAATACAAATCGGGACATGCCCAGATGTATTCTTCCATTTAGAAACAAACCTAATGACAGTGGCATGTTCTTTTATTTTTTTCCTCAAGACTTGCGTGCCCGGCTCAGAGTGCATCTGGAGGAAGGGCCTGCCCCCTAGTGGTGCCTACGGAAATGTGCAGGTACATGTGCCCAACGCAGGGCTGAGGTAGCCCAAGGATACGTGCTTGACAAAATTATATTAGAAGGAATGCTTCTGCTGCTTTCCAGTAAATACAGCAGGTGGAGACACACACTGGAAAACTGGAACACGGATAGCCTTGTTTCCATTTGGTTGTTAGAAGATTGCTAGGCGCCCAGAGTTAGTGAAACTTAAGTTTGACCATAATTTATTTGTGATGCTTCCTATGTCCTGCTTGTTTTTAACTCTTGAAAACTGTTAAGATCTGGAGATTTTAAGCAAATGCCATCTTCACATCCATTGCCCCCCACCAAACACACACCATTCATTCCTATTAAATACTTACTTGGTGCAGAAATATGGGGTGACGTGGTGGTGCAAAGGTTAATGAGACACAGATTCCCTCCTTCAAATTCACCCTCTGATTGGGAGAGAAGGTATATTTGGACATAATTACAATACATGGCAGTGATACAAACAGAGAAAAAAAATTATATATTGATTATATAATTATTATGCATCAATTTTATTGTATAATTAGGTATTACATATTAATAAATACCAGCATACATCAATAATTAGGTAATTATATATTTTAATATCATTATAATATTGTATTATATGAATATGATTAACTTAAATATAACATGTAATATGTTATATACATAAACACAGAGCAACTGTGGGCTGAGCCCTGTGCTAGGTATGTCCACATTTCATTTAATATTTAATCACAACAGTATCTTTTAACAGAAGAGGAAAGGGAAGTTTGGAAAGATTACATAATTGGCCCCAGTTCACATAGCTATGAAATTGGAATTCCAAAATTGGAACCCGGAATTCAGGTTTTCTGATTCCATCTGTATTTCACTTACCCTCACCAGACTTTTACTGAGAGTCTACTATGTACCCGGTGCTGTGCTAGGGGTTCAAGGTGCAAAGATAGGAGACCGCTGTCACTGGCCTCGGGGTTCTCATTTTGTAGGGGACTGGGTATGTGGAAAAACAATTCGATTACAGTACGATACATGCAATAATGGAAGCGTGCACAGATCACCTTTTGAGCAAAGCAGCAAAGACTGTTCATTGCTCAGGAGCCCTGCTTCCTGTCATGCAACCCTGTTACTTGGCCATGACTGAACTGCCCAGAAGCCTGCAACTTGGCCAAACACAACCAGCTTCAGGCCTACCAGGGCCTCTGGGGAGGCCTAGTATCGTCATTCTGCCCAACAGCGGACTCGACTTACTCACCCAACCGACCGCCTGTCATTGACGGTTTCCACGGCGAGAAACCCAGAAAACTAAAGCACCAGAGTAAAATTAGGGAGAAACAGAAGCGGAGGTGAAAGGTGAACTGGTCAGAAGCAGAAGCAGGGAGTCCAGAGAGAGAGAGGAGCTGAACTGTGAGTCTGACATCATCAGAGGAAGAAGGAGCCAAAGGTCTCTTCTCTCAGGGCAAGTCTGTTTTTTCCATTAGTTCCTTCCCAGGGTTCCAGGGCTCCCCGCGGCTGGACTGTGGAACTGCCTGGCTGATGCCCGTGCTTCCTGCTGCCTTACGTGTCCTTATGTCACCAGAAGCGTCTGAGCTCAGCCAGGACTGGGATCCTGCAACATTGAGCCTAAGTCCTGCGGTTCTGACTTGGCGCCGAGAGCGCGGGAGGCGGGGCGGCTGGACGGGGGGGACTCAGCAGAGGCCTCACCAGGAGGTGACGCCCAAGCAGAGTGTTGAGATCCACGAAGGAGTTTGCCAGAAAGACAGAGGTGCTCCAAAAGTTCAGTGTTCCTTCCATCACTGAGCATGACTGGTGGCAAAACTGTAATGTCTTGGTTCTCCCTCCAGGGAAGTGACCAGAAATTCTCTCTTCAGGAACGCCAGCTTAGAGAGAGGGCGGTGGGAAAGGGGAATTTTCTTGCTCATGGAGGCTCTACGTCCTGAAGCCTGGTGGTTCTGCCCAGACGCTGTGGCTTCCAACACTGGCATATTCTTCTCACCTGGAGTATCTGTACCTTTAGGAGTGTGAGGTCCTGAGCCAAGCGACAGTGTGAAACTACAGGATATATACAATGACTCTCCTTGGGGTGTCATTATCACAGACGATTCGGGAGGAGAAAAGTTTGCAGTTTTTACAATCTTGACGTTTTTGTCATATACAAATCAGTGTAAGCCTCCTTTTCCATGTTGGCTTAAATTTCTTTATTTTTGCACTAACTTGCCTCAAAGCCTATGATCCAGCATAGAACTGTACTCAAAGAAACACAGACTCGCCCTTGCACTGGTAATTACAATGTTATTTCTATATAAAAATAAACTCTGATCTAGTATGAAGTGGTAGGCAAAATTTGTACCTATTTTAGAGACAAAACACAAGACTTTTGTGAAGTTTCTGCTCCAAGCTACGGCCTTCAGACCAACTGGATTTATTTTGCTCTGACCCGAAGAGAGTGTCATGGAAAAGTTGGAGAAATGCTTTTTTAGGCTGTTGCCTCAACTTCCTAAATTGTCCACCCTATTTAAGTTCTACCCATTAAAAATTCACGTAGCTTGATTTTTTTAAATTGTGGTGAAAAACACACAAAATTTACCACCTTCATCATTTTCAGTGTACAGTTCATTAGTTTTAAGTAGTCTTTGCTGTGCAACAGAGCTCTAGAACTTTTCCTCTCACAAGACTGAAACTCCATGCCCATTGAACAAGTCCCTACTTCTCGCTCCGCCCAGTGCCTGAAAAACACCAGTCTACTTTCTGTTTCTATGAGTTTGGCTACTTTCCATTCCTCATACGGTGGAATCATACAGTATTTGTCCTTTTGTGGCTGGCTTATTTTACTTAGTGTAACATCCTCCAGGTTCACCCATGCTGTAGCAAGTGATGGGACTTCCTTTTTAAGGCTGAATAATCTAACACTATATATAGATAGATAGATAGATAGATCACAGTTTGTTTATCCATTCATCCATCGATGGACACTTGGGTTGCTTCTCCTTCTTGGCTCTTGTAAATAATGCTGCTATGAACGTGAGTGTGCAAGTATCTCTTTGAGCCCCTGCTTTCAATTCTTTTAGATATATATTCTGAAGTGGGATTACTGGATCCCATGCTAATTCTATTTTTAATTTTTGAAAGCAACTGCCATACTGTCTTCAAAGTGGCTGCACAGTGTACAGGCTTTCAACTTCTTTTTTTTTTTTTTTTTAAGATTTTTATTTATTTATTTGACAGAGAGAGAGATAGCGAGAGCAGGAACACAAGCAGGGGGAGTGGGAGAGGGAGAAGCAGGCTTCCTGCCGAGCAGGGAGCCCGATGTGGGACTCGATCCCAGGACCCTGGGATCATGACCTGAGCCGAAGGCAGACGCTTAACGACTGAGCCACCCAGGCGCCCTTAGGCTTTCAATTTCTTCACACCCTCGCAACATGTGCTGTTTTCTGGTTGGTTGGTGAGTTGGTGGTGGTTGTTGTTATTTGATAGTGGCCATCCTAATGGGTGTGAGGTGACATGTAGGTTGCTTTTAAAGTCTGAATTCCCTTGGAAGTGGTAAGGGTATCTGTGAATCTTCATGCCTTGTAGTAAACTTTGACCTTAGCAACCAGCTAAGGTCATTCACTGAGTACATGGTATTTAGATGTAAGAGAAGGTGTTAGAACCCTAGAAGGAGATCCTAGATCTCCTCAAAAATGATAAAGCATTAGGGGGTGTCTGGGTAGCTCAGTCAGTTGAACATCCCACTCTTGGTTTTGGCTCAGGTCATGATCTCAGAGTCATGAGATGGAGCCCCACATCGGGCTCCGAGCTCAGTGGGGAGTCTGCTTGAGATTCTCCCTCTTCTTCTGCCCCTCCTCATGCTCTCTCTCTCTCAAATAAATAAATAAATAAATAAATCTTTAAAAAAAATGATAAAATGTTAAAACTGGAAGCCTGGGGAGTAGAGGCTACCTGAGAAATCCCACAGAGGATATTTTCTTCTCACAGTTTTTTGACCCTCAGGACTTTTTTCTTAAATGAATACAAACACTTTCATCAGAATTATTCCAACATTTCTGAGAATATCATCAAGAACTTATTTTCTAGAAACAACTCTTTTGAGTTAATTTAATTCTTTGATCAATTTTCTTTTTACTGTGGAGTCACATAATTTTCAGTATTTGTATTTAATTCAATGATCACATTTTGTACTCATATTAAATTGTCCCAACTTTGGCTTCAGCAATTTTGAGTTTTCTTTTGTGGTCATTTTCTACCAAGTCTAATTTTCCTGGGTCAGGTTTTATAGGTACAGTTTTTGACAAGATGATTTGATTTTTTAGTCAATTTTAAAAGTCAATAAACCCGGTTTTGAGCAGGTTTTGCCTTTGTCAGTTTTATTTTGTGTTATTTCTACAAAATGTGATTTTAACTGGGTCAATTTTTGTAGTTTTGAGAATTACCAAAACAATGAGATTCTTCAGTTCACTTTTTGTCATTAATAAATTTAACATATATAGCTTTGGCTCTCCTGATTTAAATCTGTGTTGGTTATTTCTACGATGTCTAATTTTTTTTTTCTGGTGCCCAGGTTAAAGTGTACTTGAAGTCAAAATACCAAGGTTGCAACATCTTGTTTTCCTCTAAAATTGTTCTGATTAAAAAATCAAAAGTGGAGTGTCACTCCCGAAAGCCCCCACTGTACGGTCTCCTCACAGTCTTCCCAGGGAGCAGAGGGCAAAGGAGTCCTTTGATGAGAGCCCTACTGGTCAGTGTTCCCAGGCAGAGACTAGAGTGAGAAGGGTGGAGAGTGACAGTGGCATGGACTGCTCCCTCAACCTGTTCATGTATGTTCCAGTGAAATCTGTAACTAGAAAAGGAGCATCCAGAGAAGACTTAAAGGGCCGGGGGTCAGCAAACCTGCTTCACCCCGGATGCAGAATGAGTCCAACGCATGTAAGCTTTGTTAATTCCAGATGATGTCACTGGTGACAGCACCTCTCTCCCTGACACCCACTTTCTGAGCCATGGCTCAGGTCCTGCAGTGGCTCTGGGTCAACGGAAGCCCGGCTGGATGGATGAGCTCACTTTGCTGGTCCCTGGGAAGACTGTGAGGAGATGGTACAGTGGGGGCTTTCGGGAGGGCAGAATGGAAGCCCTTGGACATGGAGGGAGTTTCTAAGGACAGAGCATAGCAGGGAGGAGAGAGAGTGGAAGGGGGTGCCAATGGCTGGCCGGGCCAAGAGGCAGACTTGGGCTTACACAGAAGGCGTGACAGTGGGATCAGGGTTTATAAGGCACTCTGATGTGCTTTACATAAGAGAATGCCGCCTGTATTGCCTGAGATACGGGGTATAGATAGAGATACTGCTGGGCCTGTGGTGGGGGGGCACTGGGCACACTCCCCCTTCAGAATCCCGTAGCACTGTTTGTCACTGAACACATTTCTACTGTAAACACCATTGTAAATGGTGGGTTTTCACCTTAGCTCAACTTGTAGAGAGGGAGGGAAAGAGAAGGAGAGCAGAGAAGAGGGCAGAGAGAGGCTGATGAGACGAATTGGCTCTGGTCCTCACCTCTGGTTCAGCCAGTGATTGCTGTTGGCGGGTGGCTGGGTGGGGAGGGGTCCCCCACAGGCAGCAGGAGCAGAGAAGGCTGGGGACCAGGCGGGAACTTAGAAACACGTCTAGTACAATCATGCTTTGCTTCTTGTCAGCGACACGATATGTATTTAATATAAGCCAGTGGCAAGTAGTCTTCCTTTCATTATGTACCCAGGGCAGCCCCTGGAGAGAGAGGAGTGGGTTGGTCAGCAGAGGGAAGGGAGATCAGAAAGTCCTTTGAAGGCCATGATCTCTCCTCACTTACTTCTAGATGTGGCAGCCACCTCGATCAGCATCACGGGTTCCAAGCATCCACCAGAAGGGAGAAAAAGGGAGGTGGAAGGAAAAAGAGAGACTGGATAGGAGAGAAATACAACTGATAAAAGTAAGCTCCTTCTAGGAAGAATTCTATTGTCAAGCTGTTCCCTGAGGGAACACGTCCTCGGAGAGGTATGAAGTGCATTCCCCTTTCCTACTGTGGTGTGTGTGTGTGTGTGTGTGTTTTCTTTTCCTTATCCCTGTGGAAAAAAATCTGTTAATTTCGTATGACAAACAAAATGTATCTCTTTTTCCTGAGTACTCCATAATTGTATAGAAATGTGTATCATTTCCTCTCCATAATTTTGAGAATATTTTTGAAGACAGTGACATATTCTGACTCTTTAAGAACAAAACAATTCAATTTAAAAATCACTGAATGACAGCAATCAAAGTGCTCAAGTGAGGCAGTTCGCTTCAGCACTTGTTCGAAATGTCATTAGAAAACCGACATATAGCGGGTTGGTATGGCAACTAGAATAGCCGAGTTTATAACATCACTGTAATTAACGTGATCCAAATGTTATTAATCTTTCAACATCACTCACATCCTCTGAAGGAACAGCAGCTCTGGTCCTCTTAGGATTTTTCAATGGTGTTATCTTTGCAGCTTTCTTCCCATTTTATTTTATTTTCAAATAGATCTTCCTCTGACGTGGCTTTAGTGAAATTAGCTATTGTTTCTCTGCCTTTACTCATTCTATTTTGACTGCTATTTTTTGATAAATCTTGCGATAAAATGGAAGAAAAGGAATCACAGTTAAAAACCAGAACAAAGTCTAGAGATGAAAAGATATACACATTTTATGTGGAGAACCTGAGAAAAATATTAAAATACTTTGCATATAGATATTTAGTATTAACTCACATTTGCATAGCACTTTATAATTTTTAAAGCAGCTTTACATACATTATTTAATATAACAACCCTGAGAGGACAAGTAATATTTTGGGGGTGCCTCCTATGTGACATTAAATGTGATCTATATACATGAATGTTTTAGATCTCACAACAAACTTGCAAGGTAAGTGTGGGTTAAAAATATGCCTTCACAACTTGACAACAAGAACCCAAAAACCCGATTAAAAAATGGACAGTCTTCAAAAAAAACATTTCTCCAGGGATGATGTATAGAAGTCATCAACAAATATAGGAAAAGATGCTCAACATCACTAATTATTACAGATATGCAAACCAAAACTACAAGATATCCCCCTCACATCCATTAGGATGTTTATTATAAAATGAAACAAAAAAATAACAAGTGTTAGGGAGGATGTGGAGAAACTGGAACCCTCGTGCGCTTAGGTAAAACTATAAAATGGTGTAGCCATTTTACTGTGGAAAATAGTATGGTGTTTGCTCAAAACACTATCCCAGCAAATGATCCAGCAATCCCACTTTGAAAAAGCAGAGTTTTGAAGAGATATTTGCACACTCATGTTCACAGCTGCATTCTTCACAAGGGCCAAGAGGTGGAAGCAACTCAGGTGTCCATGGACAGATGAGTAGATGAACAAACTGGTATATCTGTTTGATGGAAGATGATTCAGCTTTAGAAAGGAAATTCCATCATATGCTAAAACATGGATGAACCTAGAGGACATTATACTGAGGGAAATAAGCCAGACACAAAAAGACAAATACTATATGATTCCAGGACGTGAGGAATCTAAAGTGTCAAATTCATGGGAACAGAGAGTAGAATGGTAGTAAAAAGGGGCCAGGAGGAGGGGGAAATAGGGAACTGTTTCATGGCATAGAGTCCAGTTTTCCAAGATGAAGAAGTTCTGGAGGTCTGCACAACAATGTGAATATTCTCAGCATTACTGAATTGTACATTTAAAAATGATTAAGATGGCAAATTCTACATTATGTGGTTCCCCCCCCCCCAATTAAAAAAAATTACCTCCAAGCTGACACTCCTTCCTTGAAAAGGTGAAGCTAAGTCCTCTCCCCTTGGATGTAGACTGGATTTAGTAATTTGCTTCTAGTGACTTGATGTGGAAGAAGGGACAAGGTATGACTTCTAAGACTAGGTCAAAAGAGACATTGCTGCTTTTGCCTTATTCTCTCTCTTTTCTTTTTTTTTGGGGGGAAGTGGGTCCTCTAGCCCAAGTCAACCTTTACACGACTGTCACCCTGGTTGATACCTTGAGTGCAAGCTCACAAGAGACCCCAAGCCTGAAACCACCCGGCTCAGCGGACTCACAGAAACTGACCACACAGACACTGACATAATAAATGTGTATGCTGTTGTTAAGCCACTAAATTTGGGGGAATCCATCACACAGCAGTAAATAACTACTACAATAAGTGTTTTCCATTAATCTGAAGCATTGAAGATCTCTGATGTGTTAGGAGGGCTCCTCACCCTTTCTGTGTTGATCTGTGATTTTGCCGATGCGGCTGGAGTCTATTCTGAAAGAGGCTCTGGGTCAGAATCAGAGGAGTGCCTTATGTGAATTATCGGCAAGCCCAGCCTTACGACCAATATTGGGGAACTGGCTGTCCTGTAACCCAAGGGCTGCTAGATTTCTTTGAGCTCCTTTATTTTCTCTCTCTCTGTGGCATCAAGAAATAGGAATGCCCATGAAGTATTCTCATTGAAAGTTCGATCACAAGTGAACTGGCGAGTTTAGATATCGGAGGTCATACCCCTATCTCACACTATATTCAAAGAAAGCTTTTATTCTTTGTGGAAAAAAAGTGAAAGGGCAAAATAGCAATACATCTGAGAAACATCCAAAAGGCCAACAAGAAAGGAAAACTCAACATCGTCTTGAGGTGAACAAATGGGGTTTCATCTAGCAGTGTTGTTTGGGAAGAGTTTCTCCCCTGTTGGACTGCATACATTCTATCCTTTCCTTTTCAGTGTAGGAATCAAACTATAAATTTGTGGAAAGTGAGACAAGGAGGCAAATTCACTAATCCTGCTACTCTGGTTACCTGAAGATTGTATTGCTACCTATGGGTATCACCTTCTATTGTTTTAAAACAAATTCTCTTTAAGTGAATGAACTTGCTTTACTGCTCATATTTATGAACTCTTTGGGTAGGGAAAAGGAGCCTTTCCAGATTTTGAATTTTAATGCAGGGTCCGGTATTATAAAATAAAATGAATAAAGATAAGCTAATACAAAATAAAGACTTACACTGCTTAAAAAAAAAAAAAAAGCAATTGAAGCTCTCAGAATTTTAGTTTTATTTACCCAGGTCTCATAGCAAGAATGAGTGAGACGAAGGTTACGAACATAGATTGTTCTGCTTCTGAGATCTACCCTCACTTTCTACAACATGAAGGAATTATTACCTTCATTCTAGGGATGAGGAAGCTGATTTCGGGAGAGGTTAAGTAACTTAACTGTGGTTTTCCTGCTGGTTTGTACCAGAGCTCAGATCCTAAGTCTTAGTCCAATACTCTTACACGACTTCTTATCACTTTTCTGTTTAGATAATGTATTTGGTAAAGCTCTTGAGATATAAATATGAATAAAGTAATCAAGTAGAAAATATCCCCGTAGTGAGGGAACATGGTAGGTACATAAATTAGAATTGGTTTCTTAGGTTTCTAGTTGAGGATTTCAAATTTTAAATGAGATGGCGGTTTAAAAACTACTTCTACTAAGCCATTAAACTGTTGAGGAAATCACTACTTGTAAGAGCCAAAACATACAATAATGTCTCATTTTTGTTTACCATGTTAGGTTTTCAGAGCACCTTTAAACATACCAGTCCATGTGGTTAAGCATGATGTTAAATTTGTCAGTAGAGGAAGGCCATTGCAGGAGAAAGAGGGCTCCTCTTCCTGGTTTCAGAATGCTTACCAATCGGTAAGTAGTGGATGCGTGGGGACCTCCGGTGGTACACTGCCTCAGCTGTGTGCCCACACCACACAGTCTCTTGGTGACCTTGCACGGCAGTCCAGACCTGTGACCATCTTGATGTGACTCTTCCAATAAGGACACCGTGTCCTCCAGACCTCATACCTGCAGAGGCATCCAGCTTTCAATGCACACCTGCTCTCCAGCTTGGGCTCTTGGAGCCCTGAGGGTGGTTTCAGGCTTGCCTGGCAATGAGGGACCAGCTCTGGCCTGGGAAATCCAACAGACTTTTCTTCATCCTTTGGCTGTGACCACACCTTCACCAGTGAGGTCTGAGCCCCGCCATGTTTAAAACTCTTTTCCAAGTTGGTCCTTTCACCCAGTCAAGAGATGGTTAATGTGTACTGCGACTAAAAACGCCGATGGACATACTTGCTTCCTCTTTTTGGTGTCACTTCCTTCAAAATGTCATCATTTGAGGTCACTCCCTTTCATACTTCACCAGTTGCTGGAGGGGGGTTTTGTCCCTGCTACATGGAGACTGCTGCCCTGGTCCCTCCATGATTTCATAGCAGCAGCATCTGCTTAAGCTCATCACTGCTCTTGGTTGGCTTCTGTATCCAGCCCCCTGCTTTTATTCCCTAAAACTTCTATATTCTCATTGGTGACCCACCATGCTTTTCTCAGCTTTGGTGGCCTTTGTTAAGAAATGGTTTTGACAAATAATACATTATATGTTAAAAAAAAAAGAAGATAGTAGGAAGGGAAGGATGAAGGGGGGGGAATCAGAGGGGGAGACGAACCATGAGAGACTATGGACTCTGAGAAACAAACTGAAGGTTCTGGAGGGGAGGGGGTGGGGGGATGGGTTAGCCCGGTGGTGGGTATTAAGGAGGGCATGTACTGAATGGAGCACTGGGTGTTATACACAAACAATGAATCACGGAACACTACATCAAAAACTAATGATATAATGTATGGTAACTACCATAACATAATAAAATAAAATTAAAAAAAAGAAAAAGAAATGGTTTTGAGCAAATCAAGAAGGCACTGAGGTGGGAGGGACAGGTCTGGAGCTTGCTCTGAAATGTCAGATGTTTAGCTACAAGCTCATACTCCTCATTCACATTGGTGTTAAAACTCAACCAACAGAGCTAAAGCGAGAGAAAAGATGGTGGAGTGCGAGGGAAAGGGAATGTGGAAACCTGACCAGTAATAAAAAGATGGATGGGTCAGCACTTAGCCGTGGCACTCATCATTGAGGTCTAAGAGAGATGGGAGAGGAAGTGCAACACCACCACCATAAATAGGCTCATTCTATTGACTTAACCATAAAGATCAGTAACATTTGTTATTTTGTTAGCCTCTGAAATTTTTAGCAATAAAGTGCCTTAGAAACCCTCAAATGAAACTATAAGCTTGTTCAAGGGCAGAGGCCAGGAAAGAAATTTTAAGAATGTACTATCTTGCAGTGAAGGAGAGGAAGTCAGGTATAAAAGCTGATGGGAATGGGACAGACACCAGCGGAGTACAGTGTAACTCCCCTCATGTTTGGAAGCCTGGTCTGTGGTGCACAATGGAGCGGGGCTTTGCCATCATAATTTCATCTGTCCCTCCAGCCAACCCCAGGCATATTCCCTTCAAGGGCTTGCTCCTTGTTCAGATCTGTCCCAGCTCCGGGGACTCAAACTCAGAGCTGCCTCTCTTCTCCCCAACACGAAGTCCCTATCCTCCACATCTTTCACAGATACTTTCCTTATCCTCTGTAGATTCATGTTACATTTCCTGAGCCTTTTCTTTACCTTGATAATGACCTTGAGTCTCCTGATTCCTCTCCTTTTTTCCTCTTTATGATGCTTCTTTGGCATTTACATGCTTCCCCTACCAAATCTTGTCTGGAAGGTTCATCATGTTGGAGCTACTTTAACTCTGCAGATTTCTTAGCTGCTTGTCATCCATGCTGAACTTCATCCTTGAGTTATTCCTGTTGTCTGCTTTCAGTTAATATTGCTGCACCAATGGGACTTGGTAGAAAAGACATGGAAACATAATAACTGGGTCCATTTAATCTGTTTGGCCCTTCTCTTTCAGACCTTTCCTATGTGTATACTCACATACACATGTGGCATTTCAAACTTACGTTTAAAGATTTTTTTTTTAATAAAAATAGGATATTATATGCATTGCTTTTTTTTTCCCCCTTAAGAATATCTCCTGGGCATCTTTCCATGTCATTACACGTATACTACTTCATTCTTTCTTGAACAGCTGCATAGTATTTCACTGTATGAATGGCTGTACTTTATTTTCCCAATTTCATATTTAGGTTGCTCTAGTTTTTTTGCTATTTCAAATAATGCTGCAATAAATAATCTTGTACATATATCTTTTGTGCACTTGTGTTTTTCTGCAGGATAATTTCCCAGTAGTAGAATTGCTAGTTTAATTGATCCGTGCATTTTAAATGCTGATAGATACTGCTATATTGCTCTCCCCCAAAAAAGTTATCTCATTTTATGCTGTTACCAAATACGAATGAGAACAGGGTTCTTCTCTAAATTAATCCTAGCCTTACCTGGGCTCTCAACGCACCTGGGGGTTCCTACTATTCATTTTTTACTGGTTCTGTATTTTATTGCCTAAATAACACTGCCAGGCCCCTTACATTTCTGAGACCCTTAATTTAATCCTGCCTTTCTGATCTCAGGAACCGACCTAACCTTCTCTTCTGCTGTCTTCAGTGTGACTACCATTCATTCTCTCACTTATTGCCTCATGATCTTGAGGTTGCTGCTGGAGCTCTGTAATCACATCTGCATTAGGAAAAAGGTGGACGGGGTGGGGGTGGGGGATGGTGCCAGTGGCATCCATCTCTTTTATCAGGAAG
>NC_058409.1:44134923-44177457 GCF_002201575.2 Neomonachus schauinslandi | reverse complement strand
CTGAATATAAATCCCTGATTTATCACTTAGTTATTCAAAGTCACAGTTTGGTTCTAAGTTACAAATGTTGGATATCTGCATGCAGAACTGTATTCATGTCCTGATGGGGGCTACAGAGTACACATCCCAGGGCTGAGTGACATTTTGTTCTCATTTGAATTCAAATCAATTTTGTCATCTCTGAGGGGCAGATGTTATACGTCAAACAAGTGACAGACTGCAGCTTTAATTTAAACAGCAAGATTTGGTTTATAACATACTTATATTTATTGGAGAAAAAAAATCCAGTGATGTCACTCAAGTGTTTTCTGGATTAAATAAGAAGGTTTTTGGAGCGCCTGGGTGGCTCAGTTGGTTAAGCATCTGCTTTCGGCTCAGGTCATGGTCCCAGGGTCCTGGGATCGAGCCCCACATTGGGCTCTCTGCTCAGCGGGAAGCCTGTTTCTCCCTCTCCCACTCCCCCTGCTTATGCTCTTTCTCTCTCTCTGACAAATAAATAAGTAAAATCTTAAAAAAAAAATAAAGTAAAAGGTTTTTTAATGATAAGGGAAGGAGAGGACAGCTAGATACTCACAGGTCCCATGACAGAATGGAGGAGATGGCGGTGGTCGGCACGGCTTGTCGGAACAGCACTAGTGACAGGGACAGGACTAAGGTAGAGGTGGCAGCTACAAGAGGGGTATCATGGTGGTAAGAGGGTGAGGATATGGACAGAGGAAGAGGAGAGGCCACAATGGAGGGGGGTGATATGGGTAGAAAGTGGCTCTCGAGTTCTCCTGGTCCTTTGCCACAGTGAGAATCTGTGTGGTGAGTCTGTCCTCGTCACCGGGTTGATTCCCACATCCGCTGAACAAGTGGTTAATGTCTGAGACTGAGTTAAATCATGAAGGAGAATCAGAACACCCAGAGCTGCACAGTCTCTGACTTTGAGCAGCGTGTCCTTTGATTTCTCTCTTCCTTCTTTATTGAGGCTAAAACACAGCCAGTGAAGTGCATGCAGCACTTTAATCCTAAGTGCACAGTTTGGTGAGTTTTCACATACGCCTTCAACCCTGGAAGCCGCCTCCCAGACTAAGATGCAGAATATCCCTTTGCGTCCTAGAGTCACAAAGGAGTTCAGCAGGATGAAGTTCTGCTAACCTTAAAAAAGGTATTTTACCTTTTTTAAATCACTATAAGTGAACTCACAAACTCACAACAGGCTCAGGCAGCCCGAGTAAGAGAGTGGAATTGATGAGGTGGACGCCGCCACAGTTAACTGAAAGTGACGTCGGGCTTCGAATATTTTGCTGTCAGAAATACTTCCTATGAACAGTTTTGTAACTCAAGTTATTTTTCCCATTTTAGGAAAGTCCCTTAGGATAGATCTCAAGGGGTATACTTAAAAGATTAAAAAGAAAAGTAAAATCATTTAAAAAACTTTTAATATACACTGCCAAATGTGTGGCAGCCACGGGAATGTGCCCACAGTCCTCCAAACACAGGGGGCAGAGGTAACCACGGGTCTGTCCATGGCCACACCTCCATGGGCTTCTTCTAGCCCATGAGCCGGCGCCACAGAGATGCCAGAGCAGGCCTATTTCTGGGAGACACGGGACTCCTCTGGTGGCTGCTACTGGAGGGAGGATGTCCCATTGCCTTGCTGAACCTTGCCTTAGGCCACCAGGCAGGCGAGGTGCTCACACCAGCCTTCCCTCCCTCCGTTGGGGGGTCAGATGGCCATGGGCTCTGACAGCTCCCAGCCTTCCTTGCTGTCTCTCTGCTTTCCCTCACAGGGGCATTTCCCCGGATAAAATTCTTGTACGCCTCACCCAGGCCTGCTATGTGCTTTGCTTCTCTAAAGACCCAGATACACACAGTTATATTTGTTTCCATTTGTTTCCCCAAGCGATCTACATGAGTGAGTTTTTGCTTCTTCTTTCTCAGCATTGGATATTTTCTAAATCTTTGCTACTTTGAAAAATGAAGAGAAGCGTTTTCCTTTAATTTGCATTTTTTAAAGATTTTTTTAAAAAGATTTATTTATTTATTTTAGAGATCGAGCGAGAGAGAGAGAGCAGGGGGAAGGGCAGAGGGAGAAGGAGAGAGAGAATCTCCAGCAGACTTCCCACTGAGAGCGGAGCCTGACTTGGGGCTCAATCCCATGACTCTGAGATCATGACCTGAGGTGAAACCAAGAGTTGGGTGCTTAATCAACAGCCACCCAGGCAACCCTAAAGATTTACTTATTTTAGAGAGAGAGAGAGAAAGAGAGAGAGAGACAGCACGTGTGGGGGGGGTAGGGGCATAGGGTGAGGGACAGAGAGAGAATCTCAAGCAGACGCTCCCTGAGCAAGGAGCCCCACACAGGGCTCGATCTCATGACCCTGAGATCATAACCTGAGCGGAAATCAAGAGTGGATGCTTAACCGACTGAGCGACCAGAGCACTCCTAATTTGCATTCTGAAATATTGAAGTTTGACATTTTTGGCACGTGGTTTCCAGTCGTCTGGACCATCTTACCTGGAAATTTTCCTTGAGGAGTCCATGGAAACACAGCACTCACTTTGAAACCGCCACCTTCTGGGAGGTGCGGTCTCCGGCGCCTTTCCTGCCAGGCAGCTGCCAGCGTGCCTCAGATTTCATCGGGAAGGCGCTGTCCAATGCTGGCTCCCACAGGACTGACACATGACCCAGGGTGAGCGCCGGGCTGGGGGACAGGAGCACAGCCCGGTCAGTTCCTCTTGCAAAATATGAAGAGCTAATCCTGTGTTGCAAAACAGGGTCCCACACGGCCTCCCCTATGGGAAGGAGAAGAGACTAACATTTATAGAGCATCTACTGTGTGCTAGGAACTGCCTTTCTCTCATTTTACCTGACACAGCAGGTGTCATTTTCAAAATTCTACAGATGAACAAAATGATGTTCAGAGAGTTGCCCAAGTCATGCTGGAGTGCAAAAAAGGGACAGATCTAAGTTTGCCCGTATTCTTTCACTCCATCAAACTTCTGAGGCTTCTTGGACCGCAAGCATTTTGCATCACTCAAGTGGTTTTTCTACACTCTGTGTTGTGTGGCACCGCTATCTGCTTACCTAGACTGTAAGTTCATATCCTCCGTGAATAGTAATGAATGATGCTTTAGATGACTTAGGCTGATTTTCTGGAATTTGAGTCAGCTGAAGAATCACCCATGGCTTCCTCTTACAAGTGGACACCAGCAGTTAAAAGTGGAGATGTCTAGCACTCATTTATCAATCCTTACAAGGGATATCTTCTGAAATGAGATTAAAAAACCAACCAACCAACCAACCAACCAACCAACCAACCAACCAACCAACCAACAAAAACTCTGCTTCCAAAAACTCACCAACCAGTGAAAACAAAAGCAGAAACACAACCCAAATCCTTAGACAAACAGGACCATTTTTAAAAATAAAATATTATACAATTCAACTCTCAAACCAAAGGATTTCAAGGATAAAGGAATCAAGTTTTATGTGGAACCTCAATTATGTTTAGGGTCATGAAAAGACATACTTGGCCTTGTCTCTTCCCAATTTGAATATCTGAGTGCTCTAAGTTCCCATTTTCCCACCCATGCCCCCTTGGTGTCATGTGATGAGTTAATAAGGAGAAAATATTACTGCATTCTCAGCTTTCACATCCCTAACAAAGCCTATATTTTAAAGCTGTTACGGAACTTTGCACAGAATCCAGGTTTAAAGACAAATTAAATACATAAAAAAACTAAGCATGACAGCAAAGTTTAGCCACCTGAGAAACAGCTACTAAATGCATCTCTTCAGTTAGGAACATAAGATAAAAACTTGAAAAAACTCACTACACTTTTGCTTTCAATTTTACTCTAGGCCTTATTAAAAACACTTTTGGCAAGAAATGTACTTGTATAATTTAAAGCCATCCTGATCAGAATGTGTTATAATAACTTGACTATGTAAAAAATTTGTCTTTTTGCTATTGTCATGGAGCTGATCTTTCTGACAGTTTCAGTAGAGGGGTTTAGGGTACAGGGCAGTGCTATTTTACTCTATCTTGAGTACAGGTAATCAGAGTTGGGAATGGTGGGGACTACAGGTTACAAGCACCCTCAAGACTTACGCTGCCTGACTATGCCCCTTGAGTACATGGGAGTCTTCAAGGAGCAATGGCTGCTCTTAGCTAGGTGACAGGCGGCCACTAGAATGCTTCACTTAATTACCCCTCCTTGAGCTTTTTCTTCTCCTTCTTTCCCCCTCTGCTGATGTGTTGTTCTGAGGACAACTGTCATCTTCTGCTTTGCTGTTTCCCTGTCCGCTAAGTGACCTAACTAACTCATTACCTTGAGTTCCACCTCCTGTGCTATCTTCAGCTTCTATCCCTTCTCCTTGGGAATTCCATACCTTGTTGGTTCTCATTGTCACAGCTTCTTAATGGAATAGGATAAGATAAAAGACACCTGGTTTCCTTTAGAAACTGGGTGAATTTTAATTTCTCCCCTGCATAACAAGATGGTGTGTTCTTTATTACATTAGTGTGGCTTTGTGACAGTTGAAGTTAGCAAAGGAAGACAGGGGGTACAAAAAACTGTGAATCGTAGAGGCTCTTACCTCTGCTGCTAGACCAGGTCCTGTTCTTAGTATCTGACCAAGTTCCTTTTCTCCAAATCACAGGGATGGCATTTTCCTCTTTGGGGATTTTCTGAAAGTGAAAGCAATCATCTCAATCACTGTCATTCAAACACGATGAGATCTGAGGATGGTTGTTACAAGAGTTACACCAGCTGGGCCAAGCAAATGTAGCTGGCATGCTGCACAAACATGATATGTGGATTGTGATCAGAATACAACTTATTTTTTTCCTTTCCTACTGCTTTTCTAAACTCTGTTCCGTGGGGAATAATCTTCCCCTAATCATGGTTGAAAACTACCAATCCAGTGATTTTTCTGCTCCCTCATAAGTAATAGATATCCTACGGTTACTTTAAATCACAACCAGAGATGTGCTTTACAATTGCAATGTCCAGGTCAGTGAGATCAAAACTCCACACCTGTTGATGGCTTTTCCCTTCTTTCCTCAGACAGACCTGTTTCTTCCTGGAAGTCCTCAGTGGGGAAGGGTGTGGTCCTTCAGCTCTCTAGCTTCTGGCACCAGCCAGAAGCTCAGGAAGCAAGGCGCACACCGGGTAGCAATGTTCTTATTTGGCTGGGGGCTCCCGAGCCCTCGAGGTCCAGTACGTAGTCAGTGCAGGCATCCCTGTGGAGGCCTGGCCCATGATTACTGCAGATTCTTGTTTCTCTTTGTGGAATTTTGAGAGGGCACCCTGTTGGATGTCTCTCTCCTCCAGGTCTCTTTACCTAGAAAGGGGTACCTTTCTTTCGGGTGATTTCCTGTGACTCTTTTTCTTAATTATTATATATTAGGTGCTAAGTCTCTGGTCTCTTCTTGAGATCTCTTAACCCCTCCAGGTGGCCTTATTGGACAAAAAGCCTAAGACCTGCTCTTCTCCCCCTGGGTATTGTTGACCTTAAAAGCCAAACTGCCGGTTACTTTACCAGCAAAAGATGGATTTATTTGGGAATGGCAGAGAATTGCAGTCTGGGACAAGCAAGCTACAGCAAAACCATAGGCAAGTCCAGAGAACACAGGAGAGGAGCGTTGTTTTGTAGAGGAAAAGGGGACATTGGGAAGGCTGTCACAAACAAAAAGTCCATTGGAGTAAACCGGGAGTTGGAAGTAGAGTGGCTTCTCATTGACTGAGTTGTGAGTCTCTCATGGGCGGGGCTGTTGGGGGAGGGGGAGGGATGGGAGGGAGGGGAGGAGGTAAGCCTCTCTTCCTCCTGCGAGGTAGTAAAGCGGTATCCATGTACATGGTCCATCTCTTCCTGTTTGGGTCTGCAATTGAGGATGAGTGGTAGGGCGACAGCTCCCCCTGATGAATCTTTTGACTCCATTGTAGTGAGGTTTCCCATTATTAATTTTCACATTTTCCCCATTTTGATTAAGATCTTTCTTTGAAAGCATCACTGATCAATAGTCAGACTCTTTATATTTAGCGGTTTTGTTCCTCAGTGCCAGGAAGGACCTTTACTAGTTGTCCTGTCCCATGGTGGAGAGAAAGTGCAAAGTGCTTGGAAACCACTTAAAGCCACATTTGAGTAACAAGGAAGGTTAGGAGGGAGAAAATCTCAGGCACTTCCCATCTAACGTCTATATTTTCTCAAGGTCAGACGTGTTGGAGATCATCTCAAACCATTGAGCCAGCATCACCTTACTGGGTACACTGTTTCTAAAAAGTTCAGCAGTAAATAAAATACAAAACTTAAAATAATTATACAAAACAGAAGTAACGTAATGATTCCAAGTTACGTGAGGGAACTAAACCAGGACTCTGGGTCTCAAAGTAGGCAACTGACATATTTCTTGGCACTTACTTTGACTTAGGGGAGAAAAGTCCTCCCTATGAAGGTATACCTGGAGTTACGTATGCCTCCCAGAAGTCTGATCTTACAGCAGCCATGAAAGCAGAATTGTGGATCCTGCAAGAGTGCACTGAAAGAATTAACTGTGTGCATTTGGGAAGATACAGTCCAGATACAAACATGAAGCAATAGCTAATGAACTTTTTTGCAAAATGGTAAAACCTCCAAGATGGTTTCAAACAGTATTGCTCTGTCAAAAGAACTCTTTTGAACCAAATGTGTTATTGGTAAAATAGCCTCTAGGGTTGCACATTCAGAGACCATGAATTGGGTAAGAATCCAAAGTTAGTTAATAGTTCAGATGAAAGAAAACTCTTGTGAATGCTGAACCTTCTAATCCTTCAGAAAAAGCAAGTGAAAAATTAATTTGTCCCAGGATCATGAGGCTGTTTCCAAAAGGCCATAATCAAAAGAAGAGTTTTCCCCATTCTGCAAGCGTTTGAGAGATGCAGACAAGAGTCTTGTCTTTCCATGAAAGAGAGAGAAAAAGCAACAGTGAGAAAAAGGTATACAGATCTGGTCCGCAGATCTTGGAAAAGTGGTCTCGTCAGATGTCATCTGCTTCAGTTCCTGGAAATCCTTACTTTCAGGTCACCAGATGGTATGCAGATCTAATCAGGATTTGGTGCTTTCTTTAGATGTATTGCGTGAATACAAGACTCTATTCCCTGGAGCTTGGCAGCACAAGTGTTGGTTTGCAGTTCCTGATAAGGGTCTTTCCAGCAAGCTGAAGAGTCTTTCCGGAGGAGTCTCTTCCAACAGATGAAAAATCCAGGTTGTAAGATTTGATACATAAGGTCATTGTCTCCTGGGAGTGCACTGTGAAAAGCCTGTTCTACCAAAGCATGATTATTTTTAATGGAAATAATTAGGCCTTTACACTATTGAAGTATATCTCTTTTTATTAACTGTGGGTCAGACAAGGCAGGAGCCAAGTGTGTTGGACATCCTGTGAATATCTCAAAGGATGAGAGTGCATGAGTTCCCAACAGGGTGGATGATGGACCAATGGTAATGCTTTAGGCCAAGATTTTGGAAAGTTTCTACAAATGTTGCCAGTTGAGTCTTAATAGTGCTGTTAGTGTGTGTGACTGAGGACCAGAGATAATATTCACAATGACAATGTGGTAAAACTGGTCAAATAGGTAAGATTTGTTGAAGCACCTGACCAGTAAAATGGGTTCCCTGATCACTATGAAGTTCAAGAGCAGTTCCCCAGGTAGGGATAATCTTTTCTAACAGAAGCAGCATTGGCTTGTCTATAAGGGAAAGCTTTGGTCCCGTGAGAAAACATACGAACTATGACTAAAACATAATTACCCATGAGAGGGGAAAGTTGTATGAAATCCATTTGTATGAACTGGTTTCCCTGGGTTATAATTTGGACAGATGGGACAAGCAAGGTAGGCACTTTTTGCAACCTTATTAACTTTTCCCCACCAATATTGGTTTATGAATGCTATCATTTTGTCAGTAAACCAATGGTTTAATGTATGTACAGTTGTTAAGTATTGAGAATTTTAGAATTTCTGGGAGGGCCAGATTGTTATTTGGTCCAAACCAGAGTTCTCTTTTTATCAAGCCAGCAATTATTAGATTTTTAGTACTGGCTCTCCTTCTCTCATATCAATTTTTGGGTATCCCATCATTTTTTCCAAAATTATCATCTGGGAGAACATCCCTTTGGACCATGACAGAAGTTTGGCTATTGGTTTCCTTGAGAGCAGCACTTTTTTTTATTGTTGTTGTGGAAATATCAAGGAGGTGGATTACTTTGGCCCCCAGGGAGATGAGTCTGGAATGCCCGGGAACTTTAATAGCTAGAGCAGCCAATAAGAGTATGGCATCTAATAAATTTTGGACATAGAAACCATTTTTAATTTTTATTCTTATGAGACATAAAGATACATCATTGTTTCTATAATATTCCAAAGCCACGAACTACCCCAAAGGCATACCAACTACTGGTGTAAATGTCTGTGGTTTTACCCTCTGCTGAGGCACAAACTTGAGTAAAAACTCAGCCAGTTAGATTGAAGTAGCCAAAATGTAAGGGTGTTGTTTCAGTGACTTCAAAAGGAGTTGCAATAGCATAGCAAGCACCATTATTTATCATTGTCATTCTTTAAATAAGAACCATCAGTAAACCATGAAAATCTGCATTGGTTAGAGGAGTTTCCTATAAATTGTCATGGGGATTCAAAAGGTAACCTGTCAGCATTAAGCACTGGTGACGGGTTTGGTCTGGATCCAAATGTAATCCTTGTTTCAAGATTATATGCTCTAAGTATCTAACCTGAGTTTGAGCAAACTTCAAATTCTCTTTGGATACTTTGTGTCCCTCTAGGCCAGAAGCTTTAATAGGCAGATGCTGTCTTCCTGAGAAGATGTTTGAGAAAAGGGGAGCAGAGAAGTAAATCATCTTTGTATTGCAACAAAGTAGAGCCTGATGAAAACTTTGTATCATCTAAGGTTTGTGAAAAGTAAGGACCCTCTGTGAAACCATAGGGCCTTACCGTCCAGGTGTACTTTCTTTCGCCCCAAGTCAAAGCAAAAAAAGATATTGACAATTCTTATCAACTGGAATACTAAAAATGTACTGCATGGATCAATTACAGTGAAAAATTTGCTTCAGTGCAAATGGATGTCAGTAGTACACAGGGGTTGGGAACAACAGAGTGCTGAGGGATTACAGCATTCTTTATTGCTTGGAGTTTCTGGATAAAACTCCATCCTTGGCCATTGGGTTTTTTATAGGTAAAAGAGGTGTGTCACAGGCACTAGTAATGAGGCTCTGAGCCTTAAAAGGCTTCTTTATTTATAGGGTATTGATTAAATCTGGAGAGAGGTTTTGAGGGATCTATTTGAAACTTGGTGGGAGATGCACTCAGGATTCTGCCAATATCAGTTGAAAATTTTGCATAAAGAGGATGGTAGCTGACCCGAGAGGAAGAAATGACCAGTGTCCCTAGACTCAGCTATAGTGCTATCAGAGACAGAGCATAGAAAAGATGCCAAAGGGCATTTATTTCCCCTGGCTGGCGATTTTGATTACTATTGTCAAATTCTAGAATTATTTCCTCCTTTTGGGAGAAAGAAATTCTGGCTTGACATTTTTCTAAGAAATCTCAGCCCAATAAATGAATAGAGGCAGAAGAACCAAGGAGAAAATGGTGTGTCTCTCTCAAAAAGTCTAGTTTCAGAGAGGGGACTAGTTTCAGAGATAGGAACCTATTGAGGTTTATGAGAGACTCCCACTAATACTCCAAGGCAGGGCCTGGCTTTACAGCCGTGGGGTTGAGCCCCCAGAGTATAGCTCAGGTGTCAATAAGGACACAGAGAGATTAATTCACAATCTGGAGAGCTGAGCTGATTGAGAGGAGGAGCAGGAAGAGTCCCTGTAGTTTCTCCGAGCCCTGACATTGGGAATTTGGGAGGTCACCGGAAAGACTGACTAGGGGGCCACAGGCACCTGGTGCACATAAATTTGTAACTTTTTTTTTTTTTTAATTCTCTGGCTCTTTGCAATAATAGCATAAACTAGAAGGTTTTTAGTTTTATTTAGTGGCCTTCATTTGCTGGAGTTGAAAAGTGAGAAGTTGGGCGCCTGGGTGGCTCAGTTGGTTGGGCGACTGCCTTCGGCTCAGGTCGTGATCCTGGAGTCCCGGGATCGAGTCCTGCATCGGGCTCCCTGCTCAGCGGGGTGTCTGCTTCTCCCTCTGACCCTCTTCCCTCTTGTGCTGTCTCTCATTCTCTCTCTCAAATAAATAAATAAAATCTTTAAAAAAAAAAAAGAAAAGTGAGAAGTTTTGCGGTCTTTGTTTTAAGTGCCTCATCTAGGAGGTGAGCGAGCTGGTTTGCCATATTAACTAAATCTGGAGCGGCAGTTTCCCATTCCAACCTGATCCTTTTAATTAAAAGTGAAAGATCCCAGTTCAGCCCGTTAATAGACATAAACTTAAATGCTAGCTGGGTGGATTCAACATGTAAAGGAAGACCAGAATTTTCTTTAAAGACAATTTGGAGTCAATTGTAATAGTTATGAAGAAGTTCATCAGACTTTTGTGAGGAAACCTGAATTCTGTTTGTTTCAGCAGGCTTGGGAAAAGCTAATGTAATTGCTTGGTGAAAATTTCTGCGAGTTTTCTAACATCTTGACTAAAGTTAGGGGTTTGCGTCTCTAAATCCCCTCCAGGATGCTCCCTTTTAGCTAGTTTCACCCAATGTTTGGCTTGGTCCTCACCAACAAGCATGTGGACTAATTGATGTAAATTTGAGAAACCAAACTGGTAAGTTTGAATAGCTATGTTAAATTCTTCAGCAAATCTCTGGGGGTCCTCAGTCACTTAGAAACCTCTTTAACTATGGCTTGCAGTTTGGCCTCAGTCCTGGGAACATAAGAAACTTAAGGTTTATTCAGATCCTCAGAAGACTTAACTTAAAAGAGGCAGGTTTTAATAGGATCAGGAGAGGAGGGAGTGGGGAGAGATCTGGAGGCAAAGGAAAGTTCAGGAGAAGGAATGGAGGGAAATGGTACTGGAGGTGGGGTTTAAGCACATGGTGGCTGCAGACAATGAGGATGGGGAAGGGAAAAAGAGGACCCAGAGCCATTTTGACTCCTTTCAATCGTCTATTTGCCTCAGTTAATTTAGAAATTATATTTTGCAAAGAGGTAAACTTAGAACCCTGAAAACAGCTTCCAGGTGCCATTTGCAATAGGCATCCCATTCAGTTTTTGTGTTTGTTTGTTTTAGAATTGTGACTTTCTAATTTAATTTTGGGTAAAATAAGTTTGGGGAGATCAAATTCCCTATAATGGCCACTGAAGTTCTTGGCCTTTTGATTAAGTCAGTTCACTTAATTAGAAATGCACATGCAGAGGTTTTTGAACATAAAACCAGCCAGAGTCCCAATGGGGGGGGGCACTCAAAGTATTTTGATGACTGAAGTCCCATTTCTTGGAGGTTTTTCTCTAGACCAAAGAGAGAGATTCCTAAACACCAGTTTCAACAGGAACAGCCTGGTTCCAGAAGGAATCAGAACAAAGGCTGGCACAGTTCCATCAGGAACAGTCCAATTTCAAAAAAAGAGTCGGAATGAAGGCCAAATGAGTGCTCTCAGACATAAAAACAAGACCAAAGCCTTAAAAGAGGTCCTGAACAAAGCCCGAAGAGTTCACACAGAAATTATAGAGCTTGAAACCCAGGAGAAACCTTACTCTCAAACCCCAAAGTCAGTAAGAAAGCAGTGAGCCCTACTGGCTCTGTAGGTAGTCACCTGTTTGCTCACCAGCCTCAGGTTTTCTCTGGATCCCACCTCTGATCATCAAGTAAAGTTAACCTGAAAAATAAGACTGCTAGTTATTTTACCAGCAAAAGATGAGTTTATTCAGGGACAGCAAAGAATTTCAATCCAAAACAAGTAAGCTATAGCAAAACCACAGCCCAGTTCAGAGAACACAGGAGAGGAGTGCTCTTTTGTAAATGAAAAGGGCACTTTGGGAAGGCTGTTACAAACAAAAAGTCTGCTGGATCGTGGATCACTACATCAAAAACTAATGATGTATTATATGGTGACTAACATAACATAATAAAATAAAATTAAAAATAAAAAAGTCCATTGGAGTAAACTGGGAGTTGGAAGTAGAGTGGCTTCTCATTGGCTGAGTTGTGAGTCTCTCATGGGGGGGCTGTTGGGAGAGGGGGAGAGATGGGAGGGAGGGGAGGAAGTAAGCCTCTCTTCCTCCTGCGAGGTAGTAAAGCAGTATCCATGTACATGGTCCATCTCTTCCTGTTGGGTGTGCAATTGAGGATGAGTGGTAGGGTGATAGCTGAGTCTTTTGACTCCATTTTAGTGAGGTGTCAACCTCTGGGAGATCAGGCTCTTCCCATTGCCAAAAACCTTTCCTGGAACCCCCAGTGAAGAGTGGGTTTGTGAGTCAGCCCTTCTGCTCTCCAAGTGGAAGTCAGCCAGGTGTCAGAACCACTCCATGGTCCACACTAGCTTTATCAGATTCAGGCACCAGCTGTCAGGGTCACCCAATTCAGAGAATATATTTCAAAGCTCTCTGGGAGGTTCCCTTGAAGCCCTTCTCACTCCTTGAGGTAGAAGGTGATACCTCTCATGTCTTCCCTGAAGGGGAAGCTGGGACTCACAGCAAGATAACTTCTGTCTTCAAATAAATGTTTTTACCAAACTCTTAGATCCCTTTCTCTGATCCCCTTCTATATCTGTGATGTCATTGATGGGTCTTGTATTAGTTAGGCTCTCCAAAGAAACAGAATCAATAGGATGTATTAGAACACACATACACAAACACAGGCACGCGTGCACATGCACACACACACACACACACAGTCTAGGATGCTCACACCAGCTCTCCATCTCTTTACTAACATCAGCCGGCATCAAGGTCTAATGGCTCTCTCAGCCTTCCTCGGCTCTCTCTCCATTTTTTCTCAAGACATTTCCCCTAATAAAATTCTTATATGTTTAATCCAGTCTTGGCATCTGCTTCTCTAAAGACCCAGATAAACACAGTTATATTTGTTTCTACTTATTCCCCCAAGTAATCTATGAGAGTATTTTGCTTCATCTTTGTCAGCATTTGGTAGTTTCAAACTCTACTACTTTGAAAAATGCAGAGAGTGTGAAAAGAGAAGCCTCGGATCCTACTGCAGGAGGATGAGATGGATTTCCTGCATTTCTGATGGGAAACTGGAATACATTTTTCCTTTGGAATTCTATTTATAAATATCGCTCATATTCTAATTTATTTATTGTTAGCATAGAACCCTATTTCAGGCACATTATGGTTAAGTGGTATCATGTGGGCTGGTTTGACGTTCTAAATACCTGGATGATATTATTTTGGGAAAAAACATTTGAAATTCCAAACAGTTGGCTCATAACTACATATGTACACACACTCTGAGCTGGGGGTGGCCTGTATTTATATTTAGTCTATAAATGTGGTAGAGTATAAAACATAGGCAAGAAATCAATATCATAACAAACTAAAGGAAAAAAATGAAGTGTGATCATTGAGATACTTCTTAGCAGCAAGTTGATATGCCAGTGAATTTCTATCTGCTTAAGTGGAGAGGCATCTTGTTCAAGCAAAATCTCATAGAGACCCAGTATGTAAAACAGATAAAAAGCAACATTGCTTTGGCTTCAGCAGAGACAGAAAATTGGTGCTGGTGTGCTCAGTCCACTCTACCTGTGTGTTAGCTGCAGGAGAGCTCCAGGGAACCTCTGGGTCTACAGAACACAGTATGAAACCAGTGTTACTGAACACTGTGTCTTGGGATGCTAAATAAATCCAACAGTCATGCTCAAACATATCCTGGATATTAGGGAGGCAGAGTGGGCACTAGCCAGAAATGATAATACATTTTAAAAAATTTTAATTCTAGTTTAATTAACATACAGTGTTATGTTAGTTTCAGGTGTACAATAGAGTGATTCAACAATTCTATATAACATTACTCGGTGCTTATCACGATAAGTGTACTTTTATTCCCCATCACCTATTTCACCCATCCTCCCACCCACCTCCCCTCTGGTAACAATCAGTTTGTTCCTTATAGTTAAGAGTCTGTTTCTTGTTGTCTATGTTTTTCTTTGTTTCGTTTCTTAAATTCCACAGAAGAGTGCAATCATATGGTATTTGTCTTTCTCTGACTGACTTATTTCACTTAGCCTTATAATCTCCAACGCAGGAGATTGTAGACAGAGAGGGAAGGAGAAGGCAGGGTATTTATCCTTCCTTCTCCCCAGCCCCAGCCCTCCCACTCCTCCTCTCCCCACCTTGGGTGAGATCTCTACCAGGGATCATGCCTCCTCTGGGATTCCAACTCCCCTAGACTTGTCTGCTATGGGTTTAGCCTCCACTGATACCAAAAAACTAAGAAATATTTATGAAAGAAAATCTTAAAACTGAGAAAACCATCCATTGCCTTAGGAATATACCCCCTGAGAATTGGAAAGGGGGAGAAACATCATTTTTTCTTATCTTTAGCAGTAGAATACTCATCTCCCAAAGAAGCATGTGAAAATCATGGCACCACTAAAACAAATTTAATATTTGACTTTCAGAGTCTTTGAATTATAATACATACCTGTGTTGAGGATCATTTCAGTTGGAATCTAGGGCTGTTTTGAATCTCTCTCCATAGTAGCAGTGGTCTGGAGAGGTGTCCCAGGAATAAATGATCCTATAGGGCTGCTTAGGCCTTTCTCTGTAATCCAGCATTTCCCTAGCTGGGAAATAAAGTACATGATGATTCTTTGAAGTGCTTATGATATTAGAGTATTCTATCTTTGTTTTTCCCCTCATTTATATATGGGACCTATATTAACTTGATCTCTTGATTCTGGAAAGGGCAGGGACTAAAACACATTTAGCTTAATGTCTTAAGATACTGAGAGCTTTTAAAGAGAAAGTAGGAAGGGACTGGCCTTCTGAGCAAACAGGTGCAAACAAAAGGGAAAAATTGTAGCCACTAGATGAGGAAGGACTTTTTCCTCTTCTTTCCTTATTCTGAATGTCATTTGTGACGTTGACTAGAAAGACCATATGCTAGCTCCCTTGGCATCAATAAAATCTCCTAAATTCTGTGAAATGAACTTCTTTTTATCTACTTGTTATTTAAGTCAAGACTTCAAAGGCTCACATCTGTTGAGCAGGTAGTCCTGGCCTTCATAATAAGGGATTTTGTATATTTTTGAAAAAACAAAAACAAAAACTACTCCTGAGACCAGACACCAACTTGTCTATATTTAACTGATGAAAATTAGAGGAAAAATTCTCTTAATTTTGTTAAGAAAGAGCAAGTCTAAACTTCTGGTATCACTCTTGCCTGACTAGTGTTGCCATAATCTGGGTACTCATCCCTCTGGTTCTGTGGCCCAGTCCCTGAACCAAGGAGAATGAAGCTTCAGACTAAGCACGGCACCTTCTCTCCACCAGTACCAACACGTGGAATCAGAAATGACCCTGTGGACCTGGGTGTGCGGTGTGCTGTGGGCTCTCTGCTTACCTCTACTGTCTGTCCTAGGCCTGGCTAGGATTCTGCTCTGGTTCCCAATTCTCTGCTGAAACCAGAGCCCTGCCCTGAGTTCAGCTGTTTGTGCAAGGCTGGACTTAAGGTCTTGTCTGCTCTCTCTCCTTGGCCGAGGTCCTGCTTCAACCAGATGAACACCTTTCCTGTTTGTTCCCAAAGCAAGATGCTGCCCTACACTTAGAGACCAGGGTGCACCACTGACCTGAGATTGCCTACTTGCCAGATTCCAATCTATAACTCAGTTCTGTGGGTATCTGTTCTCCCTGGGACATTGCAGTGTGGACCGCTGGTCCTCCCTCTGGGGACACTTCCTATAACCTAGTCAGTTCTCTCATCAGCCGGCCTCAGTCATTGTCTCTCTTCTTGACCGAGATTAGCTTCTCAGCATGGATTCCCAGGCTAATGCCACTCTATGCCTGACAACTGAGTGGCCGGCGATATCCAGCTAGTCAAGAAGAGATATACTATCCAGATTGATAGGCACTGGTATCCATTTATATATGTATATAGAGTTTAAATGTGTGTGTGTATACATTTTAAAATGGAAATACCATTTTTTCCCTGATAGAATGCGTTTATTGTAAAAAATTCAAACACAGTGAATGTGTAAGTTCCCTTACCCCAAGTCATCCCTCTGATTAATCATGTTAACAGTGTATATTGATATAATTCTCCCAGACCACTTTTATGGAAATATAAAAATAACTATGTATTATTTATATTTAAATATATAGGCTATATATTTAAAACAGAACCTGGATTATAATTTTCTATAATCTGTTTTTCATTTTAACTTTATCATTTGTTGTTGGACATCAGCCTGCCTTCATTTTAAATCTGGACTCACTTTGGCTCAACTTCAGAGTACTCCGTGGTTTAAGTACAAAGGAATAATTCTTCCACTCTTTTTATAGTCTTTTGGGGGGGGCATGTTTGTTAAATTATTTATAGTGATAAGTTTTACAGAAATAGATGTTTTTTATTGAGACCATCAAAACCTTCAGTGCCTTAATGATTCTGCTGATTAAGTGGAAAACACATGAAGACATGTCAACCTGTCAAGCAAAAGAAAAGGCTCTCTCTCCCTAATGTAAATGGATTATATAAAGGCCTGATCTCTGGCTGCATCAAGTTATGGTGTTTCATGCTCTAAAGACCAGGTAGGTATTACTTTGCAGAGTTCTTATAGAACGTTGGACTTTTAAGACGAAGAACCAAATTTTAAAACTGTCATAAATCTGAGTCTGGCTTTCAGAAGGCAAGAATGCTATTTTTAGTGTGTCTGGATTGCGGTCTTTCCCTTTGGTACTTGATGATGACTGCACAGTAAGAATGAAAAATGAAAGTTCTGGAGATTGGATAGCTAAGGAGATTGAAAATAACACCCAGACAGTGGAGGCTTTGGGTCACTAATTTGAATTCAGCTCAGATCAGTGATGACTACAAATTGTTCTGTCTGCTTGCAGTGAGGCTTGCAGAAAATACATTTCTCATCCTTATTTGTGTTAATTATGTCTCTGTGCTTGTTGGAGCCAGGTATGCGGGTTTTAGATTGTAATCCCCCAGAGGGCAAGGACCATCTCTGCATAATGCACTTTTTACACCTTCACTTAGTGAGGTTGATTAGATGATTTTGATTAGGCAGACGAAGAAGTGCTCTTTCTGAGGGGAGCTGGCTAGTGTGAAATTGTGACTATCAAGCGTTTCTGTGAAATATGAGAGTGACATCCCTTCCAGTTTGTTCTGGGTGGCCTTGGAAACAGTTTAGTCCCACTCCATGACAAATCGTCTCCTTTTATAGCCCTGTGAGCAAACATTGCAGCTCAAACCCTGAAATTTAAAGACACACCTCTTTTCCTTTTTTCTGATTTGCACACATCTATTGGGGTCTAGCGCAACCCCCACCTTTCCCATGGTCTTCCTTCAGCACGCCTTGATCGTCATATATTATGAATTGTTATCCTCTGCCGATAGTAATCTTTTTGTGAATGTGTCCTATCTCCCTATGTAGAGGCAAAATTTTGAGGGTCAAGACCATATCTTACATCTTTTTCTAACCTCCCCAGCTACTAGTACAATGTTTGCCATTTCTGGATTTTACTAATAATATTGTTGAAAAACTGAATAAAAGTCTTCCTTAAAAGTTTACATGTTTTTTTTTATCTTCGTTTTTTTATGTTAGTTTTTGTTATATGAGCAATGCTTCTTTTCTAGCTCTTCTAATATCATATTACCAGTGCTGTGGATGTGATGCCCATACAGTCATGCAGGTTGTACACTGCACAACTCTAGAGGGACCTATTCACATAGACAATAGCTCTGGTGATTGCTTCAGATAGTTCTGAAAAAAATGGAGGTCAAAGAACAACAGTACTAGTGCTTCAGAATAAAACATATGTTACTAACCAAAATAGGCTAGACAGATGAGAGTAAGTCACTAAGGTGTGAATCTTAACACACCTGTTTTGGACCAAAAATAAATATGACGGGGACAACAGTTTTCAACAAGTGAGAGTTCCCACTGCTTTTCCCTCCCTTTGCCCACCCCAGAAGGAACTCGTTTCCCTGAAGGTGCAGTTTATTCCCATTCTCAGCCTTCTGAGTAGAGTTTGACTTTCGTCAACCCAGCTCCGGGTCTTTTCTGAGGCGGAATCAGGAGACTACTGAGACAAACAGGGCTAGAGAGCAGGGAGGACAAAGGAAGGAAAACCAGCCTAGGGGCCTGACTGCGGGGCGGGTAGGAGCTTGAGAGAGTAAGAGGCTCTGGCCCAGGGCAGGATGGAAGAGGGAGGAGTGGACAGAGCGTTTCAGGAAGTGCTGTGGAGTGTAAACGAGTAGATTCCCTTTAATGCTTGTGGGCTGGGATGGGCTAGGTTTTGGTGTAGTCGCAAGTCACAAACAACTAAATCTCTTTGGCTTAATACAGCAAAATTTCATTTCTTACTCAAAGTCTGGTGCAGGTGCCAGGGACTCTCCCAGGCAGGAGTTCTCCATATGGTGACTCAGTGGCCGCAGCCGCCTTGATCTTATGGCTCCGCTGTCGTAATGGCCGAGGACAGAGGGCACAGAGCCCCCACAGTCATTCTCCCAAGCTTTGGCCAGGCAGGGAGGCTGGACATGGCCTGAACTTGGCCCTGTGGCCTGTGACTGTAAGGCGGCTTGGAAGCTGTCTTCCGTGAGCCTGGAAGGTGAGAACTGTATGTAGCTGAGCTCTGTTTCTATCTGCCACAGGCTCTTGAGAGGTGTGCAGAGATGCTGGGATTGCTTTTACTTTTGGTGGCTGGGCAGGATCTCTGTGATAGGTGATACCTCTCTGAGACTGGCCCACCAAAGGCCACGGAATTTAGTTGGTTTATACAGAAAGAGGCAACTATATGTAATAAAGCATTCTTAGGACTTTCTGAAAAACATGATAATGTCCTGCTAAGTATTGTAAGAACTTTTAAAAATTTTTGCCTGCTCGCTCTCTCTCTCTCTTTTTCTTCCTTTAGTGAGACAATACCCACAAATACAATTACTCCCATGATTTATTCAGAGGAAGTTTTAAATTTGGTTTTATTTCCTTTGCTTCCTTGATACCCACTTTATTAGGCATCTTAAGATGGAGAAAAGGTTATAAATTCCCTTCAGCATCATTAAAAAGAAGACTGTCAAGAATGACATAAATGTGATGGTCATTCATGATTCCTTTGAGCTTTATGACTCTACCTCGAAAATAAAAAGTCTATATCGCAAATCCAAGGAGAAACAGAGCTGGCAGGCTGTGCTAATGTGATTTCTTAGCAAGTGTATTTCAGGAGAAGACAAAAGAATATAGAAATAGATACAAGTTTTTTTTGAAAAATAGGAAGATAAGTTAGGAAACAATTTTAGACCTTTCTGCAATTTTCTCAACAGGAGCAACTATATTTTAGGAGAGATCATCTGATTATTTGTGTCTTCACAACATTTCAACAATTGCAACAGGTGGTCCATACCATTAAGAGTGGCAACAGCAAACCTGGTTGGTGTACATGAGAGTGAGAGAAAGCACGACTGAATACTTCAGCATGCAATTATATTCGCTGCATAATTAGTCATAAATTGAGCATCCAAACAGATGCATGCGTAATTAATTATGACTTATTTAAAAGCACTCAGGTTGTGACACTTTGTTCTTCATTTCCTGCAAATCAAATTACCGAAGTTTTCATTTCATTTCAAAATAATTTTGCCTGCATTATTTTTTAAAATTTCAACTGAGATATAGCATTGATTACACATAAAGAACAGATTCAGTAAGGGATCAGTGAGGGAAGGGTAGGGAGGAATGCTATCGGAAGGCACAAGATTGCAGAGCTTTTGCAGAACTCACTTGGAAGGTGGAGGGGGCAGGTCGAGGCTGGGGCTGGCAGGCCTAAAGGATGGAAGCTTTTCTCGGTGTTTTTGCTTGTGCTATCTTGGTCACATCAGGAGAAATAATACAGATGAAGAAAGTCTAACGACTGAGTGATCTGGAGATGAAGCTAACACTGCCATCTTTTAAAACATGTCCTGTCAACTAATGAATATCGTATTTTATCTTATTTATTTTTTAGAGAGAGAGAGTGCAAGCAGGGAGGGGGGAGGGGCAGAGAGAGAATCTTAAGCAGGCCCCATGCCCAGCATAGAGCTCAGTCTCACGACCCTGAGATCCTGACCTGAGCTGAAACCAAGAGTCCGACATTTATCTGACTGAGCCACCCAGGCGCCCCATGAATATTTTATTTTTAGCATATTTAGATCATGTGGATTCCAGACTGTGTCTTTCTTCTAAAAGAGCCCATTGATTATTTGAGGAAAATTGAGATATACCGCCTGGACACATGAGGTGTACACATAACCACCTTTCCTCAAATGCCATCTGGTAACACCGTGAGAACTCTGTCTATTGCAACGGATTTTATCTGCTGGCAAGGGCCTCTTCTGGCACCATCGTCCTGAAAGCTGAGCAGTTGATACCTGCCAGGCTTCTCTGTAAACAGCCATCAGGACGGGGCTTCTTAACCTTTCCCATTAGGTCTCCCTAATAGGGTGGACATTGAATTGCTACCTTTGGAAGTCTGGGGCCATAGTGCAACCACACCCCCTGAGAAAATGGGAAAATTCCTTGTTAGAAATTCATGTGACTTTTCAAAATCTGTATCTACGTCTGTTTTAACATAAAAATACCATTTTAAGTAATGAACTGTGGGAAAACATAACAATGTTTCCCACCTAACTCAGTGATTAATGAGTGAGATTCTTTGCTAATGAGTCTCTCCACTGGGAAGAACCAAGATGAGCATTGAAGATGGAGCCCTGCACGGCAGTTCTGGTGTCCAGTTAATTTCTTTTCTCTTACTATTTCAATAACTCAAACTCATAAATATCAGGGTATAAATATCTGCCGACTTTTCAGAGTTTTAGAAGCTATGTTGAGACTGCCCCAGAAGAGGTTCAGGGCATTTTCATGCAACTGTTGGTAAAATCTCACTCATTATAACTTCTCCCTGAGGGCTGCTCAGGTCACTCCGGCAATGTGGCCGGCTGCAAACGTCTGCCCCATTTTCACCCCCTTGTTGGACACAGCGAGAAAACCGAGAGGCAGAGCATGGGGGTGAGGCATTCTGGTGAGCAGTGTCTACAGTGTTAGTCAGATTGTGTAACAGCTTTGATGCATTCCACCATTCCCACAGTATTTTGTCACAGATTTGATGTTATTTGTATGAGGCCGGTATATCCCTGCCCTCTCACCCCTGCTCCCCTCCGCTAGTCAAATAGCAGGTTTAGTTTTTAAAAATCACATTATCTAGTTGGAAGTTTCTTCACCAGGGAGAATGGCAGGAACAACATTAAGCATGCTGAAAATCAGCACAGGCCTTCTTCATTATAAATAGAAGGAGGGCAAAACAACTGTGGGGCAAAATCTCTTTATCTTCAGGCTTTCTTTGAACTATAAGGTAAAAAGAACTGGGTTCACCCCAGTTTGTCAATCAGTCATTTAAATGTGTTTGGGTCAATTAAAGCGTGTAAAACAACGGGGTCTTTGATGGCGGTATTTTTTCTAAATGTCCCCTTCCTATCCCAGGCTGATTCAGCCTTTTCTCAAGTACAGGATTCTCTGATGCCTTCTCCTGTTAGCGGGCTTTACAGGAACAGGGGCGATGTGTCCACCTCTACTTTGTCCCAGGGGAAGCTTCCCAAATGAGTCTTTCCTGTTCTGTTGCCCCCTCGTCTGGGCAAGTTCCCCCTTTCTTCCTCACCCACACTCTTGGTGTCCACGTCTCCCTCCTTTGGTTCTGGAGGGTTCCAGATGCCCAGGACGCTCGCGTGATTATCCTTAATTACTGGGTCAGCTCACCTTGATGACCCTTCCTCTCTTCTTTCTAGCCCTCAAGGCAGAATGCTCTTTTATCTTACCCACTTGGAAAACTTCAGGGAGCCCTCTTTTTTTCCAATTTAAATCTCCCCTCTGCCCACTGCCCTCCCTGCCTGCCCCTTCCTCCAGCTAGTGTTTAACTGGAAAGGATTTATGCACAGGCTTTGTGTAGTCCCAGTCTCAGGCTAGCACTTTCTTAGAGTTTTGTTCTTTCTTCCATTCTGGCCAGAAGGAAAAAAATGGCCTTGAGTATTGGCTGAGAAAGCAGAAGGGAATAGAACCTACACAGATTAAGATTTCAAGATGTAATCCTGCCGCCGTACAGATTTTCTTCCTGTTTCTCCTGTCAATGTTAAGGTGACTTTGAAACTGACTTTGAAGGAAGCTGCTAGCAAATCTTGGTTTGAAAATGCTTTTGTGATCTCACCATGAGCCCATGCTTTTCTTTATCTGTAGCCTCTCTCAATATCCTGGGACTTGGCTGAACACTTTGGAAATCCCTGGAGAAGGCTTTTAGGGCTCCTTCAAGCTCTGAAAAAATGGTCCTTGATTTTTTTTTTTTTTTTTTGTCTTTGGGATAGGAAGAATGCTGCTCTTTTTTGGCCCTT
The DNA here is from genome assembly GCF_002201575.2 of Neomonachus schauinslandi. Classification (NCBI taxonomy): domain Eukaryota; kingdom Metazoa; phylum Chordata; class Mammalia; order Carnivora; family Phocidae; genus Neomonachus; species Neomonachus schauinslandi. The sequence continues at coordinate 44,154,942 of NC_058409.1, read as the reverse complement.
GGTAATTTTCTAGAAGGAATAGTTCTGTGGCAGCTCCTTGTGCTACAGTGTATCAGTTTCCCAATAGAGAGGGTGACATTATAGGCTACCTGTCTTCACTGCATTAGAGGTCCTGTATTGGCAAGGGACTTATTCTAAGACTGCTAAGGAGGAGGAAAATTTTTCAGAAGAATGACAGGGAAGAAGTCTTCTGCGTTAGAGTCAAGAGTCAAGAGTACTGGTCTCAGGACTCTCTCGAGCCTCATGTCCAGTTGGGCCTCCACACTGAGTTTGTGTGTCTCCAAAGCCAGGACCTTGGATGTCTGGATCTGGACAAGGGTGAGGTGGCATCAAGGTTTGCCTTTAATAATAAAAGCCCTTCACACCCTGTTGATTCAAATCAAAGGGATCCACATTCGTTTTCACATCTCACTGATTATTCTGTATATGGCGCTGCATGTTCATTTAGGCTCAAAATTGCATCCATATATTTCCAGCTTTCCATGATCTCTTTTGCTTCATTTGCTCTTCTGAAATATTTCCAATTATTTGGGTGCCCAATTGTTCGTGAAGTGGTCGCTCAGTTTGTGCCAAAAAGGCATTTTTAGAAAAAAAGATTTATCATCATCGTCGTGTTATATGCTGATTTCAAAAAGACCCGACCATTTAAGCTCATTGAGATATTAAATGATTTCCCTTTTTCCAAACTTTGAAATAATCTCTCCTTCAAATCTTTTAGTAATTCTTCTTTTGTGGTCGATGAGGAAGACCTCAACTGATGAGTTGCAATGAGAGAATATTCTATCAGATCAGCCAGTAGCCAGGGAACTTGAATGGAGGAACTAGCTTCGGGAACAACTAAACCTTTCGTTCTTACACCAAGAGATTCAAGTGGCATAAGTATTCTTTGGTAATGGTGGCATCAATCAGAATTTAAAATGCCATTCTGAGCTGAGGGTCTGGAGACATCTTTCTCAGCCTCCAGTTACAGACTCCGGACCCTCGGTGTTTCCTCATACAGTAAACAGAGGTACCTGAAAAGAACTTGCAGTGCCTCATGGTCTCAGAGCAAACGACGGTCAGAATCACTTTAGGTGAGATGTGGGATCCATGGTATTTTGTATTTGTCAGATCAACTGATGCTGGACATAGGGGGAGGCCCTGAGTGATAGCACTGACCTCAAAATATCTAGCAAAGCTCGGACCCTGCGGTGCTCAGGGCCACTACTAGGACAGAGAGTGCCTTGGTGCAAATGGTGAAAAACCCACTTCTTGGGGCAAATGAATTACAAAACAAACCCCCTTTCTTCAGGGTGGATGTGGCCCCTCCGGGAGGCCAGGCTGGATTTCATCCCCAGGTACATTTGTGTAGGGGTCTAGTGCATGCCCTGGAGGGTCCCAGTTGATGATCCTGGCAAGAGTGTTGCAGGAAGGACAAGATGCCACAAGCAGAAAGGAGGTCAGAGCCCGACGATGGGCTGGAAGGAGGGAGGAAGGAGAAATAATGGATTCTTCCTGGGAATAGTCCCAGATACTGACAAAGTGGGAGGAAGGTGAAACTGGGAGGGTGTTGTGAGCCATGGGAATGGGCAAAGGGCTTTTCCTCCTGTGAGACTTGCTTAGAATGCCAATCTTGGAACCTGAAAGGAGACATCTGTTTCTTGGCACCCACGCTGTCCCTGTCTGTCCTCCTAGCTTTCCTGGGGCATAGAGGGTCATGGCTACCAAATGCAATCACATTTTTTTAGATTAGACCTTATTTATGCTTAAAATGATAGATTCAGGCAAGTAAAAATCTAAGTGATGTTTGAGATGTCTTCTCTATGTTCTTTCGCCTGTAGTACTCTATTTTTTTTTTCTTGTAAATTCTCCCTACCCCTCATACCCAGCTCAGGGCCCACCATCTGCTAAACCTTCGTGATTACTCCAGTTCCATGCATACTTCTCTGAACGTCCATTATACTCTGATTGGCACCACAGATTTATTGTTCTCAAGCTATTTTATGTCTTTAAATGTTTTTCTTCCACAAGACTGTCAGTTTTCTGAGGGCAGGGACTGCACCTGCATAACTGCACTCACTTCTCCGTTGTGTCTTGCAAATAGGAAGCACTCACTAAAGATTTAGGCTCCCGGTTTGGCTAATGCTGGCATTGAACACCTCAATACACAATTTTCAATTACTTGTGATAGTTGAAAGAGCGATATGTTATGAAACACAAAACCAACACACAGCCCTAAAAATCTTGCAGTCCATTGTTTTCACTTGCAACCTCATGAAGCCTTCGACCAGAGCTAACTCACACTGCTGGTGTATCACAGCATTCTCCTTTGCCAGCCGTCTCCCTGGACCGTATGTGAGACCTACTTCTCCTGGCAAGACAGGAAGTGACATCAAAGTGGGCGGGAAGTGGGATCCATGACCAGATCCCTGCCTGGAGAGGGCACTATGGGGCTGAGGAACAGTTCCTCCATCCTGGTCCTCACTAGAATCAACTGTACATACACCTCCTGTTCACGAGGTATTTCTGACCCACTACCTGAGTGATCCTGCTCTGTAGGGGGAAGACAGAGGGCAGCCACAATGAAAAGTACCTGCTCTGTCTGGTCTCCTTCAGGCTCTATCCCTCATCACACCAGGCTGTGTGTCTCAGAGAATAAAAGGTGCCTACATGGTAAGTGTACCCTGAGGAAGGGGGATGCCCAAGAGCCCTGCTTCATTTACCATAACCCAGTTTCTGGACAAACTCCTGGCTATGGAACCAAGGTCGCATGGGTCACTGGGAAAGGCAGGGTCGGAACCCAGAACCTCCAAATCCGAGACCTTGTGGGACTCCAGTTCATTCCTTTCTAAATATAAAATTGAAGTAATTACTGACCAAATGTACCACTGAGATGAATAATGAAGAGCTAATAATTGTTTTCCTTGCCTTTTAAAGAAACACACCACACTTAGACACCCATTTACAGATATTTTCAGTTAAAATGTCACACAATATTTGTTATATCAGCAGGAGAATGGAAATTGAGTTGGCAGTGAAGCATTGCAGTGACAACTGTTACCTTGGAAACTGTAGTAAGCAATCATAATTACAATTAGCAAGACTTGCACAAAGTATACATAAATATTCACAGGCCAGGGATGAGGGTCACATACACCAGACAGCAGAGGAAATGGTGGGACTGTCGTTTCTTTCTCTTTGACATGTCCTTGCACAGATTTGGGTTCTGTTACCACATATCGCAACTTCTTCGAATTTAGGTAAATTTATTTCCTTTTGTGCTTGTTTTGGGGCTTGTAACATAATGACATCTGACACACAGCAGATTACTTGGAAGCTTCAACTGACCCTTAGTTGAAGTATGACCAGTCCTAAATGGACTTTTAAATAAAGCCTGATCTCACAAGAAAAAAGGCAATTGTAAATAATAAATGGTGCCATAGCCCCATTACAAGGGAGCTCTAGGGAAAAGTGCTGCAATCCAGAAGGAATGGTTAAAACCTGTGATTTAATCAGCCCCCGCAACTGGACTCTTGGCTTCTTCTTTATTGCCATGGAAGTGTCCCCTTTGATTCAGACTTCCCTGTCAAATCACGAAAGGAGTTGGAAAAAGAGTGAGTGATAGAATTGTTTTCACTCAGACACATCAGGAGTGTCGTAGCCTCTGTGAAATTTTTCACGACCAAGGGAGAAAAGGCAGTTCAGTCCACAGTATGTGTGAGTCAGTATTTCCTGTACACTTGTGGGAACAAAGCTTTGAAGGTAAATAAATCTTCATAGCAAAACCAGTGTTATTTTCAGGGCCAGAGGGCACACCAAAAACTCTTCTGCTGTACACAGTGGAGTTTTCTGTTCAGCTTGTCTGAGCATGTTGGCTGCCTGGGGCTTTCCAGATAAACACACGTTGCAAGTGGTTGCCATGATGTAAGGGGCAACGAGGGGGAGAAATGTTGACGTGCTTCCTTTGAGAGCAGAGGTCTTGACCTGAGCTTGAAAGAAGTCTGCTAACATGAATACAAGAAAGCAACCTTGGCATAGATGCCAAAATAACTGGAAGAACTCACATTTCAGGCAGCAGCATGTGAATGGAGTAGTGGGGAAGGATGGCGGAAGTGAGGACGGCAGATGCCCGGCAAACTGTCTTCCTTCTCTAGCTCACAACGAGTCCTATGTGTGCTTCCTATGGGAGCCCTGTGCTCTTGGCAACAAAGGTTAAGTCATATGCCATGCCTCCCTCTGACCCATGAGTTAGGAACTGATGACTCTGCTCTTTAGGAGGGGCAGTATGTGCTGGACCAAAAGTCAGCCATGGTGCTGTACCTCTTCTTCCTAATGTCCCCAGCCCTTAACACCTTAGGCTGCCTGTCTCAGAGAATAGAATAAGAGGTGACTGGCATTGTGTGGGGTCCCAGCAGTCATAACCATGTTACAAACAGGACAAGTGACATGTATTAGGTTCCCCCATCATAATTCAATGCAAGGTAGGGAAAGAAACTTGTTTCAGTTAAAATGAAAACTTCATCTATTACCTTCTGCTTTAACTAGAGTTGTAATTACTTATTTGAAGCCCAACACTGGGCTAAGTTCTGTAGATGAGGCAAAAGAAGGATGTCAGGGTTTCTTCCTTTAGAAGAACTTATGATCTAGTTGGGATGAAGGGCTTAGGAAACCCAAACAATTAGTAAAGCATATGATACCTACCAACTATCATCAAGTATGAAAGTGTTCAGCAAGTGAGAGATTGTTAAGGTCTGAGATCATTGGGAAAGATGTCAAGAAGTTGGCACTTGGAAAAGGCCTTGTACATTGTGGAACTGGTAGAGATAAACAGTGCTCTCGCACGTGTGTGTGTGTGTGTGTGTGTGTGTACGGGAAGGGGGCAGGGCTGGAGAGTGCCAGGAGGAGGCCTGTTGAGCACAAAGCCAGGAGGACTACTACAGCAGAGCTCAGGACAGCCACCATTTTAAGACATTGCTGGTCTATGGGAATGATGTCCCAAATGGCATCTGGGTTTTTGCTCTCTGAAGCTCTTTCCTGTTGGAAATCTCTACGCTCAGCACTCACTTCTTCTGCTCTGAATCTGACTTCAGCAATTTGACCCTCGACCTCTCTTCTACCTTGACTTTCCTATCATTTCTTTCCCCTCCCTTTTCCCTTTCTTTCCTATACCCCTTTTATTAACATAAGAATACAGTGATTAACTGTAGAGTCTATGATTACAGACTATTAGTCTAACCATGATCAGTCCTTAAATAATGGCCCCAACGCAACATAAGGTAGTCATACGGTAAATAACACTAGGCTGCCAGTACTTGAGAATCTACCATGTCCTTAGTAACTTATTTTAAAACTCATGTTATTAGAGAAATACATCCATGTGGAAAAAGAAAAATCACATAGAACAGAAGAATTTATGATGAAAAGCAACAATCTTTCAACCTTTCTTTCTCCATCCCAGTCCAGTCTCCAGAAGCAACCTCTTATATTCATGCCTTTGAGTTCAAGCCTTCTAATAATTACCTACATACCTCTAAATAATATACTTCCATTTCTTGATTTTTTTTAGCTTTAGGCAATATATGTTGACTCTCAGCCATGAAAGACCAAGACTTAGTTCATTTGTATTACACCCCACCTGTTTATTCCTGCAGTGTTTGATCTTTATATTGTTTACTTTTGAGTTATTTTATTAGATAACTTTGTGATATTAGGTATTATATTTATATCTCTCTGATTCCCACTTTATCCTCTTTATTACATTTCTCTATTTTACCCCTCCCTTGACAACTCCCACCTCATCTCAGCCATGTCTTCACTTTTACATTTTCAAGATGGTTAACATTTACATCTGCTCTGAAACAATAATTAACTTTTATGAGCTTTTGCTATAGATTGAAAATCAAAGAACAGCACTGACATTATTATAACTATGTGAATATTGCTCACTGCAAAGCCAAGTTGTATGTTAGGATTTCATTTCCTCCTTTATGAGCTCAATGAAATATCCTCTGGGCTACTCAAGATACAATGGTTGTAGCTTCAAGGTCAAAAGGTTTCTCTTGCCTTACATTGCTACGATTGCTTGAAGTTGTAGAATGCTTCACAGTTGAACAACGTTTCTCACATATCTTTTGATTGTTGCTTCTGTTGCTCTTTTTTCCCTGGAGTTTCTAATGGACTCATTGCCCATTCATATTTACAAGAAAAGGACTAAGTAGGTGACACAGATTTCCTCTGCCCTATACAGGAAGGTCTTCTGCTTGATCACAGTGTACAGGATGGGGCCCATCAATGGCAGGTTTTGCTCTGGGGTAAGCGGGCCAGGACCCTCACCTCAGGTCAAAATGAGGAGAACATATCTCTGGGCAAAAACATCCAACACAGATTCTTAGCTTCTCGAATCAATGTTTATTCAGTTTCCTTAAAAAGGAGCCCACCAGAATTTTTATCAGGGATAAATGCTGGGCTGTGTGTAGCAAGAGGGGAGAAGGAGGGGGAGATGGCACTCCCTAATACAGCTGTTCTGTGTATGGATGTTCAAAGAATCCTCTTTGTTAGCCCAATGTTTTACCATGCCCTGCTGTCTTAAATGCCAGCTCTAGGCATTTAAGAGGCTTACAAGGGATGCTCTGGGCAGATCTCTGCAATCTCCTACCTCAAATGTTTGGGAATGTGGTTCCATGTCTCTGTTTCATCTATCAGCATGTCCCCTTCTGTTTTTCATCTACCAGAAATCTGTTTGAAATGTCTCATCCACTGATTATCCGCTTTCCCATTCTTTTCAGGGGTTCAGAAAATGAATGGGTATAAAATTCACTCACCCTCTTGAACAGGTCATACTTCTGTTCATGGCACCACGTTTGTCCCTTTATCTCTAAAACAATGAAGTCTTCATATTAGTTTTCCATTGCTCCTGTGACAAATTACCCAAACACAGGGGCATAACACAAGTTGATTTCTCTGATACTTTGGGAGGCCAAAAGTCTGAAATGAGTTTTGTAGGGTTAAAATCAAGGTGTAAAATCAAGGGCTGGTTCCTAATAGAGGATCCAGGAGAGAATCTGTTCCTTGGCTCTTCCAGTTTCTCGTGGCTGCAAGCATTCCTTGATTCATGGCTACATCATGCAAACCTCTTGTTTCCATTGTCACATCCACATCTATCTCTCCTTCTGTAGTCAAATCTCCCTCTGCCTTCCTCTTACAAGGACCACTGTGATTACATTTAGGGCCTGCCTAGATAATCTAGGATAATCTCCCCGTCTCAAGACTCTTATATTAATCACGTCTGCAGAGTCCCTTCTGCCAAATAGGTAAGGTTCTGGGGATAAGGACCTAGATATCTTTGGGGGCCATTTCTCTACCTACCATAGTCTTCCTTCATTTCTCCCTTTTTGTTACCACATACATCCAGTTAAGTAATTAGGGGCCATGGATTGACTGCTGCATTGGCTCTCAATTCTGAATGCATATTAGAATAAGCTGCTTTTAGAAAATACCATGGGGCCCCTGGGTGGCTCAGTTGTTGAGCGTCTGCCTTTGGCTCAGGTCATGATCCCAGGGTTCTGGGGTCGAGCCCCATGTCGGGCTCCCTGCTCACCGGGAAGCCTGCTTCTCCCTCTCCCACTCCCCCTGCTTGTGTTCCCTCTCTCGCTGTGTCCCTCTCTGTCAAATAAATAAATAAAATCTTAAAAAAAAGAAAAAAAGAAAATACCATAGTCTTGGCTCAATTTTGCAGCTAAGAGAATTAGAAGTTCTGGGGGGTTAGATCTGGGTATTATGATTATTTTAAAAAATTCTTTGTTTTGGTAAAATTTCCAACTTATAGAAAAGTTGCAAGAAGCTGCAAAGAACTCACATATACTCTTGATTTACCAACTATTTACATTTTGCACCATTTTATCATTCCCTTAATTTTTTTTATGAGACTGAGTCCTTCACCCCTAAAAGTCCTTCAGTATGACTTCCTAAAAAGAAGAATATTCTCTTTCATAACCACCATGCCATTACCCAAATCAGAAATTTAACAGAGACGCAAAGCAGTTGGCACCGCCCCCCTGGAATATATGCCATGATATCAGGAGTGTAACCCTGCTTTTCACTGTTTCCTTTTGCCTAGAAAATCTTTGCCTGTTCCCTATTTTTAGCCTTTGTGAATTACTTGTACTGTGTTTCCTGAATAGAGCATGTAGTTGGGTCTTGCTTTGTGAGTCAGATAGAGAATTTTTGAGCAAGTGAATTAAACCTTATACATATTTACTGACAATGTTGATGGTCTCAAGACTGCTGTATTATTTTATGTTATTATTATGTTTATGTTATATTTGCTATGTTTCTCTATACAATTTGTTTTCATTCCTTTCAAAGTTTATTTTGGTATTTATAATGATACATATTTTTGTTTTGGAAATTATATTTGTATTTATACCTTTAAAAAATGGCCCCCAGTCACACCCTTTTGGTGTAAGTGTTGGCGGGGACATGGAGAAGCTGTAGCCCTTGTGTATTGTAGGTGGGATTGTAAAATGGTGCAATTGCTATGGAAATAGTATGGAAGTTACTCAAAAAATCAAAAATTGAACTACCATATGATCCAGAAATTCCACTCCTGGGTATATATATATCCACAAGAATCGAAAGCAGGGTTCTTGAAGAGATATTTACATGGCAGCACAATTCACAGTAGCTGAGAGGTGAAAGCAACCCAAATATCTGACTAGTGAATGGATGAACAAAATGTGGTGTATGGGGCGCCTGGGTGGCTCAGTCGGTTGAGCGACTGCCTTCGGCTCAGGTCATGATCCCGGGGTCCTGGGATCGAGTCCCGCGTCGGGCTCCCTGCTCTGCGGGTAGCCTGCTTCTCCCTCTCCCACTCCCCCTGCTTGTGTTCCCTCTCTCGCTGTGTCTCTCTCTGTCAAATAAATAAATAAAATCTTTAAAAAAAAAAAAATGTGGTGTATGTGGCATACAACAGAATACTGCTATGCAGCCTTAAAGACATGAAATTCTGTGACATGCTGTAACATGGGTGAACTCTGAGGCATTATGCCAGGTGAAATCAGCCAGTCACAAAACGACAAGTACTATGTGATTCCACTTACCTGAGGGATGTAAAGCAGTCAAATTCGTAGATGTAGCAGGTAGAATGGCAGCTCCCAGGGGCTCGCCAGTTGTTGGTTAGTGGCCATGGAATTTCAGTTCTGCAAGATGGAAAGGTTCTAAAGATCTGTCTCACAACCAGGTAAATATACTTAACACTAGTGAACTGCACACTTAAACATACTTAAGATAGTAAATTTTATGATGTCTATTTTTATCATAATAAAAAACAAATGCCCTGAGCTCCTTGTTTTTAATGAACTCTTTCTATCTGCTTTCTTTTCAGTGTAAGCTTTACATGGTATCCTTGGATTCCCACCTACTGCGTCTACAAGAGTCAGCGAGTTTACGCATTAGTAGTTTTAACACTATCTCCAGGTGGTTCTTTTATGCAGCTAGAACTGAGTCACTGGGCAGCCCTCCCTTCCAGTCTGACATCACCATTCTATTCCAGCTTTCATCCCTCTCCCCATACTATTAATCTCCCTCTCTGGCTTTTCCCAGACTCCCTGTTGAATCCTTTCTAAATACTATGCCCACAGTAATCTCAGAAAAGGTCCACTTTGTGTCATGCTCTCCACTCTTAATGTCATCGATGGTTCTTTTGCAGTGCCTCACACTTGGAATAGGTGAATTGATTTGGGTCACTGACCAGTCATGCAACCTTTGTTAAGTAATGTAAGGTGCCAACATAGTTGCTGAATCATAACAGGTGTTCAATAACCATCCTTCCATTCTTCCTTTGTTAAGGTCTGGTATCCCATTGTTCATGTCTGCCCACTCGCTCCCTAGACCCACCCTCCTGACCTTCCCCACCAACTGGCACAGCCGTCTTTGGGTTTTGAAACCAGACTTAACTTTTAAGACCAAATTCCAATCCCACCTCTTGCCTACACACTTCAGCCAGAAAAGATCCTGCTACTTTGAGCACCCACAGCACACTCTAACATGTGAAGCATTTCAGCCAAAGTTTACTTGTGTTCTGCCTTTTTACAAAAGTGTAAATAAACTTAACTAAATGAAAACAGAAACCCAAGGATAGGTAAGGAATGGAGCAGAAGGGGCACTCCCTATAAGAGAATTGAGGAATTACATCATTTGCTTTGAAACATGTTGCCTTGCTTGAACAATTAATGGTCCAATATCAGAAAGATGTCTCCTTATGTTTTTTGGCAAGTTACACACTGTAGAAACCTATTGTACTGAAAGCTCAATGAGGGCAGGGTCTGTGTCTTAAGCATCTCTGTTCTCGATACAACATTGTTGGAAAGCAAAAGTATTTCTTGTGTAATAGGGTCTATATATCTACTACAGCTGACAATGATTGAATGCTTATCATCTACTTGGCTCTGTTCTAAGAGCTTTACATTAAATCCTCACAGTAACCATGTGAAGTAGATCCCATTATTAGCTTCATTTTACTACTATAAGGCCCTGAAACTGAGGTTCAGAGCAGTCAAGTAGCGTGACCCAAGTTTGCGCAGCAAGTATGTGGCAGAGGCTGAGCTCGGGTATGAATTCGAAAGGTCTTTAGAATTCATGCTGCCCTGCCTGTTACTGCCTGTCATTGATGGGTGAACAAAATATAGTCATTTAATTATATGCCTGCAAACTATAATTGTTCCTATTTTGTTCCAAGATAGAGACCATATTGATATTTTCTGTTTCACTGAATTGCTAAGCAAATGGACGTCAATGATCCCCGCAGGGCTGACCAGGTGGACTCGAGTGGGCTGTGGGGTCAGCACCTCTGCATTTTAAAGCTGACCCTGCCACCTACTTGATGTGTGGTCTTGAACAAGTCACTTAACCTTTCTTGTTTCTCAGCTCCAACTTCTATCACCGGGCGTTTACATAGGATTTGTTGCCATAGTAATAGAAAATAATACTGACCTATCTCTCAGGAGTGAGTGTGGTGGGGATTAACTAATTTACAGCTGTGAAGAGCTCTCAACATATGAACTGCTAAACAACAGTGAGATCGTAAAGAGAATTTAAAACACCATCAGCTTGTGGAGCGCGCCCATTTGATGCCCATCATATGTTTAACTATTAGCATTACTACTCATAATAAACTTTTATGAGGTACTTTAGGTGGTTGAAGTGTTTTTATGAGAGCTAATTAGTTGTTCCAACCAGCTCTATGAGGTAGGTCAGTATTTTTATCATCCCTGTTTTGGAAATTACATTAAATCAGTGCATGCATCATTAAAAAATCTTAAACTTCTAGGTATTTGGAAGCATTCTGTGATTGGAGAAAATTCTCATATAGCTATCACACCTAACATAAAGCTCCAATGGCAGGGCGTTGGGAGGGCAGCGTGTGGTTCCCAACATATAACATTGGCAAGTCTTTTCATTTTTAATTGTTTGATGTTTACACATTAATGATGTGGCAGTTCTTGTGCTAGGCTCTTCTGTGTATCAGTCAGGATGGATTTAAGAAAATATAGCCCCTTTTAGATATTTCAAAGAAGTTTCATACAAGAAATTGGTTATATATATTTTAGATGGGTTATAAAAGCCAACGGGAGAATTAGGTGCTGGGGGAATAATTAAAAAGAAGCGGTCATTCCCAGAAACTAGTAGCTTCGTGAACCAGTCCTACTTCCACAGCTGGGGGCAAAAAAGAGAGGAGATGGAGTTGGCAGGGTCCTGGAGCCCACTTGCTATTGGAAGAGAACCACGGAGAGAAGTCCCATGTAGGAGCTAGAATCACAAAGGGAAGCAGCCACTTCCAGAGATGCTGGCAAACCAAGAGAGAAGAACAGTTTCTCCTCTGCTCCCACCTTCTGATGCTGGATCTGTTTCTACCAGTGCTTCCTACTGGTAGAAAGTAATAGGAAGTCATAGGCGAGGGAGCCTGAGAACCGTGGGCTGTAGGTTTCTAGCTCTAGCTTCACACAGCTAAATGTAGAAAGGTGGATGCAGGACTGAGAAAGAGCATGTAAGTAACTAGCCTATCTTATAAGTTCAGCAAGTTTTTCCTGGAGCTCAGGGAGATTCAGAAGCTTGCTCCAAGGCCTTTATACCAGCAAGTGGTGCACCTGCCGTTCAAGCTCAGGTTTGCTAACTTCACGTGTGATGCATGTTCCCAGGGTGACCCTTGATTTGTCAGTCTTAGTGTGCTCACCTTCCCAATGGGGCTCCACTGGCAGGTGGTTAAGAATGTTTATCTTGACCTGTCTTCAAGGGTGGAGTGAAGCTTCAATTAAATCGTGTACATAAAAATACTTGGTTGTCGCTAATGCAACCCCAAAATGTAAGCAAGTATTGCTATTCGTCAATAATGTTTGCAAAAATATTTGTAAAATAATTCCAAGATTAAGATGAGATTTCTTTTCCCTTAGAACGTAGTTGGAGCACCTTACATTTAGACCATGGCGGAAAACTGAGTGTGTGGGAGAACCACCTTTCACACAGTTGTTGCTGTTCTTGTTGGATTCAAGCGGCGCTTACACAACAGTTTAAAAAATTATTTGCAGCTCCTCATCTATTCTGATTGGCTTCTAAAAATGTTGCCAGGTTTCGGTCATACACTTATTTTAAAACCAGTATTGTTCCATGATTGCTAATAATCCTATAGTATAGAAAGGCAACTGAGATATAATACATGTTCATTAAATAGTTGGTGAGAAACAAATAATGGATGTCCAGTCTCCTGACTCCCACTCTATGAGTGGGCATGCTGGTGGATGAGATGGAACATTTTGGCTGGGTAAAATGAGACCAGTCATTTATCTCTCTGACCCTCAGTTTCTTCATTGGTAAAACAGGAATGCTTGCCCTCCTACTTAGGGTGTGAGTTTGAGGATCAATTGCTGTAATGTGTATTAAAGTGTTTGGTAAAATTTAAAGTGCTGTACTGATGTCAAAGACAACCACCAAGTTATCTTGCTGTCTCCTGGACCGTACAAAAATATGGCTTTTGCAAACATTGAGGAATCCTTATGAGGAAACAAGACTGTGTAGCATCCTATCATCCGTCATTCCCCAATGTCATGAACTGTACTTAATGTTCATGCCCACCCTTCCCCATCAGAGACAATGAAATCACTCTTACGGACTGTTGTTTTCCCAAGTAACAGCCTTATCATTTGTATTGCTCTGAGAAATGCTGTGTTGGAATCACTCGCCCCAAACCCCTGCTTTTCATCAATCTCTTTTTGGCTGCAGAGCCCCGTAGAGGGAGACAATATCCAAATTGCTTTCAATCCAATAACTCACCCCAGACAACAATAAAAACAATGACAGCAAATCTCAACCCTAAACACTGGATGTTTAGTGACTCGTGTGTTGGAAGGTGAGCAACCATTTGCAGGAATTCTTGTACCACCTCTGATCTGTTTGTGTAAGATGCTGGGCTATGGTTGTCATCTCTGGGAGCCGTCTCTTTGCGTGGAAGTGATCCAACTATTTTCCTCTCCATAGGCTCGAGACCATGATCCTCCCTTTGACTGAACTGGATTGGCAGGGACTCCAGCTCTGCTCCTTCTCCCTTCCCATGTGTCCCCAGAGGCCACTCAGGGTCAAAGGCATATCTTTAAGCGAGGTCGAGGGCTGGGTCAGGCTCGCTTGGACAGATCCCATAGTCCGGAGTCCATTCTTCTCCCCAGACTGATATCCTGGGCAGCATTTAATCTTGATGTATTTCCTTCTGTCTAGTGGTACTGATGTGACTGGAAGAGGGACCCACAGAACCATGTGATTCCCGATTTCTTGGGCATCCCCTTTTATGTCCGTGAACCTTACACAGGAATGTTTTATCATGCAACAATGAGAGAGTATGCATTTGTATCGACTAGAGCAGGGTGATGAACAATAATGGCCCCATTAAATTCCACCCTCAATAATTCATGGGCTGGGAAGGAGCCGCAGGAGAGACCAGTTTGATTTCAACTCCTCAATGCCACAGATACTTCAAAAACAATTTGTGGGTAAATACTACAAGTCTCCAAAATTACTGTGCTTGCTAAAACGCAACTATACCCAAAGGAAGCCTTTCTGTTTGAATTTAATTGATTTAAAATTAGCATTCCCTTTCTTTTGATGGCTCCGCTCTTGTTTACTGGGAAAACATTTGTAGCAAAACACATACTGCCTGTGTACCTGGGCATCGAATAGTCTCACTGGCAAATACTCCCCTCCCCGCCACAGCGCTTACATACATATTTGGCTCAGAGACCTGAACCACTCTCAAGGAACTATTCAAGTCTCCCAAGGAAATGCTATCTCGACTTGACAAGAACGATGCCGATGTCTAAAATCACCTTAGGGTACAGTCCTATGGATATTCTTGACCTCTCAGGATACTGACCATGTGGAGAACAGCAGAAAATAATTTGTTAAGGAAGTGTTACTGTTAGGCTGGATTGTTGGTTCCCCTTTTCTTTCTTGATTTTTGAAAGGATGGAAAATACGGGAAGATGGGGCGATTGGTTGTCTAATAGAGACTATTTGTCTAGAAACAGACTTTTGTGATTGTTGTAACGCCTTTGTTGTTTTGTTAGTTGAAAGAAGGAGAAGATTCTCCAGGGAATTCATAGCATGCAGAAGATTCTAAGAAATGGGTGAGGGATGCACATGATCATTTGAAATAAAAGTTCTCATTTACCTTACGGTTCCTACTCCTCTAACAGTTTAAACACAGATGTGTGTGTGCGCATGCATGTGTGTGTATGTGTGTGTGTGTGCATACATACACGTACATGTATCTATATGTAAATATTTCATTGTGGACAATAAGAGAAAACAGAAAAAATAAAATAAGTATCAGCTTTAGTCTTAGCACCCAGAGGTACTGTTTTAACATTTCTTCTAAGTATACCTAAAACGTACAGTGTAATATTTTAGTAAAAAAGGAATCATATGGGATATCCATTACATGATTTTAAATCCACTTCTATTCACTTACTGTATTAAGTGTGTATATCCATGTTCCATGCTCTACATTATTATAATTATAGCTTTACAGAATTTCATCAAGTGATAAATCAGTCCCCTATTATTAAACATTTAGAGTACCTACAAATTTTCCAAATTCCAACGCTCTGGTAAATATCCTTGAAGTTACAGGATGGTGTTTCTTGAGGATAAATGACTAGAAATGGAATGTCTGAGTTAAGGGATATGCAGAATTTTTAGGCTTTTGATATGCATTGTTAAATTTTCATCCAAAAAGGTTGTGCCAATTTTATTTTATCACCAGAAATATGAGGGAGTAGCCATTTCTCCATATTTTTTTATTATTATGTTCAATTAGCCAATGTATCATTAGTTTTGATGTAGTGTTCAACGATTCATTAGTTGTGTGTAACACCCAGGGATCATCACCACACGTGCCCTCCTTAATGCCCATCACCCATCTCCCTACCCCTCTCCACTCCAGCAACCCTCAGTTTGTTTCCTGGAGTCCAGAGTCTCTCATGGTTTGTCTCCCTCTCTGATTTCTTCCCTTTCAGTTTTCCCTCCCTTCCCCTGTGGTCCTCCACACTATTCCTTATGTTCCACACATGAGTGAAACCGACATTGGGCATTGAAAAATATCTTTTCAATCCTATGGGAAATATAAAGTGAGGGATAGACCAATGAAACGATGTAACACTAATAAGAATGCTAACAAAAACATAATTGGTACCTGTTATGGACTGAGTTGTCCCCACCCCCCATTCATATGTTGAAGCCCTAAACCCCAATGTGAGGGTTTGGAAATATGGCCTTTAAGGAGGTAATTAAGGTTAAATGAGCTATAAGGGTGGGGCCCTAATGCTACAGGACTTACAAAAAGAGGAAGAGACACCAGAGACCTTGCATTCTTTCTCTCCATGAGAACACAGTAAGAAGATGGCCATCTGCAAGCCAGGACTCGCCAGACACCAACTGTCCAGCACCTTGATCTTGGACTTCTAGCCTTCAGAGCTGTGAAAAAAATGAATTTCTGTTGTTTAAGACACCTAGCCTGAGTTATTTTGTTATGGCAGCCTGAGCTGACTAACACAGATCCTTTGTAAATGGTTGGCAAAGCCCAGGCATTCAGCACAGCCAGAGGCGACACTGGGGAATATTAATAAAGCACAAAACAGCCGAGTGGAAATGCTGGTGCGGGGGCACTGGGATAATATAGATGGAAGGGGAACCCTGGGCTTGTGGGGCTGCTGCTGTTAAGGTGGGCACAAGCAGGCGTAGACCGCCACCAGCGGAGAGCCATGCACCTACATCGTTTTATTTACTTATTTTTAATAGATCTAAAAGGGCTCCCGCCTGTAAAAAAGCTGGATTGAGGGCTTTTCCTTTTATTTTCTCCTGATATTCTGCCCCTCCTTGCCTAAGAAAAAACATATATGAACTAACATAACATCCATATTTTACTGACATCCTTCCCCTAGGTACTGATCATGTATAAGCTAATTGGTGTTTTAGAAACATATTTTATAGCAGAAGGGACTGTAACCCACTCTGTAACCTCAGTTTCCTCAACTATAATTTAAGGAGGTTGGAAGAGATCAGGGAGTTTAAAATTTGTGCACTGAGTCATAGCTAAGGCCACTCCCTCCCCTCTCCAGTGTAGAGGTGGGGCTCTGGGGCTGGGGCCCAGTGTGATATAAATCTACCTGGGATATGGTACCTCCTCTTCCTTGCTTTATTAGAACAGCTCTTGCTTTTATTTGTTATGTGTGGTTTTATTTGAAGAAAATGTCTGTTATGGACTGAATATTTGTGCTCCCCCCAATTCCTATGTCGAAATCCTCACCCCTGACGTGACGGTATTAGCAGGTGGGGCCTTGGGAGGTGACTAGATCATGAGGGTAGAGCCCTCAGGAATGGGATTAGTGCCCTTGTAAAAAGACCCCAGAGAGCTCTCTTGCTCTCTTTCTACCTTATAAGGATACAACGAGAAGGGGGCAATCTGCAACCAGGAAGAGGGCCCTCCCCAGAACCTGACCATGCTGGTACCCTGACCTTGAACTTCCAGCCCCCAGAACTGAGAAACCAAGGCCTGTTGTTTATAAGCCACCAAGTCTGTGGTATTTCGTTATAGCAGCCTGAAATGACTATGACAAGGTCCTTCATCTTAAAAGATTTGAAAGGCCTAGGATAGGATGGTATTAAGTTCCCTTTGGATTATAATTCTGTGATCTCAAAAACTGGTTTATTACCTGTGTAGGACTTTGCATACTTTATAACACTCCTTAACATATATATATTCTCATCCACTGCACACCTTCACTCCTTTATGCAGTAAGGACATGTATCATCACTCTCATTTCATATACTTGGAAACATTAAGGGACCTCCCGAGGTCATCATCTAAGGTCTTCTGGCACCAAGCTCCGTTATTTCCCTGACACTCCTATGAGAAGGAGCTAAGAGCTACATTCCTAGAAGCCATGAGGAAAATAAGGAAAGGAGTAGTAACCTTTATATTTAAAAGTGTAACTAAAAAGTATAATCAGTTACATGAGTTTTTATTTTTTAAGATAATTCTGTAAGACTGTTTTTCTATTTATTTATCACTCCTGTTCATCTTAATATGAGTTATGTTTTTGGGGGGACATAAGGTCTAGAATGGCCATTACTATGAATCAGGTGAGTTTAAATAGAAGGCCATCACTTTAGGACCTGCAGAAAAACAGAACTACCAGCCAGCCTACCCTACTTACAAACAAGGAGGAGTCTAACGGAAAAGGTTTTCCTCTGCTTTGAATTTACAAACCTGTGGTTAGGAGCTGGCAAACACTGTCTCTTCCCCAAATGCTCATCACCTCCCCTTTTCCAGGTTGTATATCCTCTACACTTCGTAACAAATTGTGACTTCTTTTCTTTGGTTCCATCACCTTTTTCTTTTGTTCATGGGCCCTGACCCTTCAGCTTTATGATGGTTAAACAGCCATGCCCAGAGGCCTATAAAAGGTTATTCCGGCACCATTTTGGACAGCCTCCCAGGATCCTCCTTGATTGGTCCAAACTGGCTTCTTTTCTACCCTGTACTCTATCCGGCTCCTGACCCACGGCTTCTTTTCCCGTTCACCAGAAGCATTTGGATTTGGCTTTTGGCCCTAATTCCCTTGGCTCTGACTCTTGGCACTTCTTTAGGCCTTAGCTTGGTCTCCCCATTCTGACTCTTCATGCTCCAGACAGCTCAGAGACAGATGCCTCTTCCCTCTCCTTCTGCCCCTGGAGATCCCCCTGAAGTACCAGCTGGTCAGTCCTCCCAGCTCCTTATAAGGGGTAGGAGGAAGGTGATGGTGGCCATGTAACCAGTGGGGATGTGTTTCTTGACATCATTCTTATGCTTCTGAGAGTAACCTTATAACAACAATAACTGCCATGATAATACAGCAAATTCTCTTGGAATCCATATGCTGTGCCAGGCATATGGATGCTGAATACTTATGTGGGCAATTTCCTGTTGTGTTTTTCTTATTTCCTCAACTACTGCGTGTCACCTGGGCCCAGGGTCATGTGGTACACAGGTAACCACTGTAATCTAGTGGAGCTAATGGGCTTGTGTGGCTACCAGCCCCTGACTTTATAACATGCAGTACTTCACTGATAGATGTGAGAAGTTTAAAAGAGAGAGGAAAAATATTGAGCATAAGCTTGACATAGGTCTTGGAATTTCCATCATCTTTTATTTCACGAAATATAAATTTTATATACAGTCAAAAGATCCACCTTACTATACTCATTTAAAAAGACTCTTTTCCAATCTCTCCTTACACCCCACATGAACTGACTGGAAAAGCTTCCATAGTCCTCCACGACAGTCTTCTAGTTTGGCGTCCAGTCTGTTCACTGCTCAAAAATGGCTATCTTTGACCTAAAGTCTCCAGTTGTAGGGGCGCCTGGCTGGCTCAGTTGGTGGAGCATATGACTCTTGATCTCGGGGTTGCAAGTTTAGGCTCTACGTTGGGTGTAGGGATTACTTAAAAAAATGTTTTAAAAAAATCGCGGGTTGTATTGGTTGTTATCTGAAAGTGGATTTTATGTGCTGCTTACCTGTTTTTGGATATAACATAATTGTACTTCAGTGTCCCTAGCATCATTTGGCTGCAAGAATGACTGCTGTTTTTTTTTTTTTTTTAAGACTTATTTATTTATTTTAGAGAGAGGTCACAAGTCGGGGGTAGGGAGAGGAACAAGCAGACTCTATGCTGAACACAGAGCTGGATACCAGGGCTTGACCTCACAACCCTGAGATCATGACCCAAGCCGAGATCGAGAGTCAGACGCTCAGCTGACTGAGCCACCCAGGTGCCCCTTCTGTGCTTGTATTTAATCTCCGTTGATCCTCATGAGGACCCACTGAAAACAGTCATCCCTGTCTCTATGTCCCTCTCTGCCCTTAACCTCTGCCTTCCATCTCTCTTCCTCTTTCTTTCACCTCTTTAACACTTATATCCCTCAACCTGGCTGCAAGGAACTGAAAGAAGAAACCAGAATCCCAGATCTCATTTGACACTTCTCTGGAACACTTGGTAGGTAGCATGGAATGTCTCAGAGATGGACATACATTTTCCCTTTCACGACAGATTTGGAATATGAATAATCAAAGAAGGCATTCCTCCATTCAGCTGAGAAAGTACTAGCCTGAAGCCAAATATATCTTCTGATTTTATAGATGCACAAACCCACAGAAGTTGAATGAAAAGGAACTTATAAGGCGAGGAAGATGATCCAATTGCTTTACGCTCTCTGATAACTTTGAGGTACTGAGTATGTATTCCCATCCATGTGACTGATTTAATGGCTTACCCTTATGACATTGTTTTTTTTTTTTTAAGATTTTATTTATTTATTTGAGAGAGAGAGAATGAGAGACAGAGAGCATGAGAGGGAGGAAGGTCAGAGGGAGAAGCAGACTCCCCGCCGAGCAGAGAGCCCGATGCGGGACTCAATCCCGGGACTCCAGGATCATGACCTGAGCCGAAGGCAGTCGCTTAA